>NC_058520.1:339500268-339801185 GCF_904849725.1 Hordeum vulgare subsp. vulgare | reverse complement strand
GGTCAACTCCCCGGAAGAAATCATGGCAGACAGGAGGCACCAAGACAGAACTCCATCACATCGATATCATATAGATTTCAAAATACCCGCGTGATCCTAATTTTTTTTGAGCGAGAAGAGGAGTAGAATTAAGATTTCCTAAGACGAAAACCTCACCAGAGCATGTAAGAGGAGAAAAAAGAAACCTACTCCCCGATATAACTAAGACTCAAAACATTTTACTAGACTCGACTCGGCCAAGTACGATCACACAAAGTCTCCTATGGTCGTAAGTCTCTAATTACCAACTTGTAACGACTAAGATGCGGTCCTTTCTGATTTAGGGAACGAGGCCCCAAAATGGAAAGAAGCGCATCTAAGCGTTTTGCAAGCAAGATAAACATAACACATACATAATATAAGAATGAGAAATAGGGAATCGTTTGCCATCTCCATAGATAATATCTGAGTTTACATCACACATTTATTCAGACAAGGTAGTTCCGCTACAGACTACATAACATGAGAAACGGCTATGCTATCCCGCATGCTTGCCCACGATCACGACCATGCCTCAGTCTTCTGGATAGTTCACGTACAGGCGGTCGTTCTCCTCATCATACTTCCATGCCAGCTGCATGCCATCTGGATCACCTGTGTCGGGCGTACCTGTACCTGTTGGGGTGTTGAAGTAATCTGTAAGCCACAAGGACTCAGCAATCTATGACCTCGGTACTGAAACTAGTCAAGTTATTAGGTGAGGAAGGTTCAGTGTTTAGGTTGCAGCATCCTAAGCATTTATGGTGACTAATTTACGTAGAACATGTTATTGATGTGGTGGTCTATGCTATCGGTCGAAGACTGGCTGATCACTAAGTGATCCTGAACACCTACTTACGTCAAACATAACCCCACTGTGGCCTCGTTCGAAGAGAGGTCTTCGAAGGGGACAGTCATGGCTACGCACATGGTTGACAGTTTTATTAGAATTAGTTCAAGTTATCTATAACCGGATGTTAACAAATATTCCAAGTTGCCACATAACCGCGGGCACGGCTTTCCGAAAGATTAAACCCTGCAGGGGTGCTCCAAATAGTCCATCACAGACGGTCACGGGCCGCAAAGTAATCCTCTATCATGAATCTCGTGATCTCATCGGATTCCTTAGAGGAAAACCTCAACTCTGGGGAGAACCAAAGCTTCACCGGGATTCCTATACGCAAGATATATCGCTAAGGTAAGACAATACTAGAAGGACCTCCCGTCGTGTCGACGACCCTGATAAGAGCCGCGTACCTCAGTCTTAGGACACGAGGATGAGTGATGGTTACCACACCAAAACACCGAGTTGCCCCGGGGAGCGTAATAAGCTGCTCTGGGTTGGACCAACACTCATGAGGAGCACTGGCCCGGGTTGTTGATTAATTCCTCGGGGTAGCTACTCCCTATGCAAATTATTATTAAGTGATTAGAAAATTAAAACCAATGTTGGGTCCTGCTAGACAAGTCTTAACATTGCACGATTTATCAAGGGGGTCCCCATAACAACCCCTGACGTGTTAGGAGCGATCAGTTATGGAATCAAACACCGGTAGCCGGAAACTATGGCGGCAATAAGGGAACAAAACACCCGGCAAAAGGCTAGGCCTTCCATCATTTACCAAGTATATAGGTGCATTAATTAAATAACAGATTTAAACATAATGATATGAAAAACTCATGTTATCACATGAGACAATTGCACCTGCAACTAGCAACGCTAACATTATAAGATGAGCAAGCCTACTTAGCCATTCAATATTAGCTAGGAGGGGAAAGTGTTTGGGTTTCATGGCAATATCAGGAGGCAATTATATCAGTGGTAGGCAGTGAGCATAAGATGAAGGAAACGTGAAACTAGGCATAACAAAGCTAGAGACGATATCGAGGACATGGTCATCTTGCCTGTGATGTCTTTAGCTTGGAACTGCTCTTGTTCGTCCTGCACGTACTCTCCGGGATCCACTTACTCGCTCTCCGATCCTGGTGCTACCCAAGATAAAATAGCATCCAATGAAAAACAACACAACATGATGCAACAAACACATGATGCATGAGACGAGAATGTAGCATGCATCTCTAATCTAGTCACTTGCATAAGCATGCACTACAGGAATCAGCTTCTTTGCCGTCTGCCATCACAGACGGCAAAGAAAATACCCCGGACGGCAAAGACAGTATCACAGACGGCAAAGATTCTCACGGCCGGCAAAATTTCTGCGCCAGCCTACGACGGCATAGGACCTTCTTTGCCGTCTGCCCCACCAAAGCGGACGGCAATGCTCTTTGCCGTCAGCTTTCCTTAGGAGTAGTCGGCAAAGTGCTCGAGACGGCACCCGACAGGCGTTGCCTCCGTTAGGGGTTAACGGAGGCTTTGCCGTCTGCCTCCCCGTCCATCTTTGCCGTCTGCCTCCCCGTCCATCTTTGCCGTCTGCCTTCTATTCCCCTCCCCTCCCCCTCCATCTTTGCCGTCTGCATCCCGTCCATCTTTGCCGTCTGCCTTCTCTTCCCCTCCCCTCCCCCCTCCACTCTTTGCCGTTTGCCTCCTCCTCCCCCTCCCCTGTTCCCTCTTCTTTGCCGTCTGCCCACCCTGGAGGCTGACGGCAAAGAGACTACATAGACACCCTAGAATGCACAGCTTGGTGCCATGTGGCACCTTTGCCGTCTGCCAGCTGATGGCACAAGTCTTTACCATCAGCTGGCAGACGGCAAAGAGACCATATAGTTCCTGTTTTTTTTTGTTTTATATTATTTCATAGCATATATATATATATATATATATATATATATATATATATATATATATATATTTGACAGCACATTTATATAATTCACCACACATATATGATATATAGTTCACCACACATATACTTGCCAACACATATATATAATTCACCACACATATATGATTCACCAATGTACATCCCCATATATCCAAAGAACCAACATACCAAGTATTGCACTGTTTATCCATATATACATATACATATAGTTCGACATAGTTCATCAACTCAAATGAAAACAAGATGATATACATATAAAGTTCATCCATCGAAATTGTTCAACTCCATTAAGGCCAGCTTCCATGCATATAGTATAGTCAATCTGCAAAAAATTGAATATGGAAGTTAGAAGAAGAACAAAATATGATATTTTTCAGCTAATTATGTCATTTTTAGCGGAAAACAAGCTAACTATATGTGTGGTGAACTATATATCATTTGTTGGAGCTAAATTACCTAATTATGTCTTTTTTGAGCAAAATGTTCCAATTATGTCATTTTAGAGGAAAACAAGCTAAGTATATAATATTACTGAGCTAACCAAGGTTCTTATGCCATTTTGAGCTTATTATGGTATTTTGGAGCTAAATGGGCTAATTATGTCATTGTTGCGGAAATTAAAGCAAGGATAATATGAAAGAGGAGAAGAAAGAGGAGGAGGAGGAGAAGAAGAAGAAATAAAGAAGAAGGAGGAGAAGGAGGAGAAGGAGGAGGAGGAGAAGGACCAGAAGGTCCTTGGCCTTCTTCTCCTCCTCCTCCTCCTCCTCCTTCTCCTTCTTCTCTTCTTCTTCTTCTTCTTCTTCTTCTTTCTTTTCATTTTGCCTATTTCTTCTCCTCTTCTCCTCTTGTTGGAGCTAAATTACCCAATTATGTCTTTTTTGAGCTAAATGGGCTAATTATCCCATTTCAGAGGAAAACAAGCTAACTATAATATTAATGAGCTAACCAAGGTTCTTATGCCATTTTGAGCTTATTATGGTATTTTGGAGCTAAATGGGCTAATTATGTCATTTTTGGGCTAATTAAAGCAAGGATAATATGAAAGAGGAGAAGAAACAGGAGGAGGAGGAGAAGAAGAAGAAATCAAGAAGAAAGAGGAGGAGGAGGAGAAGGAGGAGGAGGAGAAGGATAGAAGGTCCTTGGCCTTCTCCTCCTCCTCCTCCTCCTTCTCCTTCTTCTCTTCTTCTTCTTCTTCTTCTTCTTCTTCTTCTTCTTTCCTTTAATTTGGCATATTTCTTCTCCTGTTCTCCTCTTGTTGGAGCTAAATTACCTAATTATGTCTTTTTTTTAGCTAAATGGGCTAATTATCCCATTTTAGAGGAAAACAAGCTAAGTATATAATATTAATGAGCTAACCAAGGTTCTTATGCCATTTTGAGCTTATTATGGTATTTTCGAGCTAAATGGGCTAATTATGTCATTGTTGGGTTAATTAAAGCAAGGATAATATGAAAGAGGAGAAGAAAGAGGAGGAGGAGGAGAAGAAGAAGAAATCAAGAAGGAGGAGGAGGAGGAGGAGGATAAGGATAGAAGGTCCTTGGCCTTCTCCTCCTCCTCCTCCTCCTTCTCCTTCTTCTCTTCTTCTTCTTCTTCTTCTTCTTTCTTTTCATTTTGCCTATTTCTTGTCCTCTTCTCCTCTTGTTGGAGCTAAATTACCTAATTATGTCTTTTTTGAGCTACATGGGCTAATTATCCCATTTTAGAGGAAAACTAGCTAAGTATATAATATTACTGAGCTAACCAAGGTTCTTATGCCATTTTGAGCTTATTATGGTATTTTGGAGCTAAATGGGCTAATTATGTCATTGTTGCGGAAATTAAAGCAAGGATAATATGAAAGAGGAGAAGAAAGAGGAGGAGGAGGAGAAGAAGAAGAAATCAAGAAGAAGAAGGAGGAGGAGGAGGAGAAGGATAGAAGGTCCTTGGCCTTCTCCTCCTCCTCCTCCTCCTCCTCCTTCTTCTCTTCTTCTTCTTCTTCTTCTTCTTCTTCTTCTTTCTTTTCATTTTGCCTATTTCTTGTCCTCGTCTCCTCTTGTTGGAGCTAAATTACCTAATTATTTCTTATTTGAGCTAAATGGGCTAATTATCCCTTTTAGAGGAAAACTATCTAAGTCTATAATATTACTGAGCTAACCAAGGTTCTTATGCCATTTTGAGCTTATTATGGTATTTTGGAGCTAAATGGGCTAATTATGTCATTGTTTCAGAAATTAAAGCGAGGATAATACGAAAGAGGAGAAGGAAGAGGAGGAGGACGAGAAGAAGAAGAAATCAAGAAGAAGGAGGAGGAGGAGGAGGAGGAGGAGAAGGAGAAGGAGAAGGATAGAAGGTCCTTGGCCTTCTCCTCCTCGTCCTCCTCCTTCTCCTTCTTCTCTTCTTCTTCTTCTTATTCTTCTTCTTCTTCTTCTTTCTTTTCATTTTGCCTATTTCTTCTCCTCTTCTCCTCTTGTTGGAGCTAAATTACCTAATTATGTCTTTCTTGAGCTAAATGGGCTAATTATCCCATTTTAGAGGAAAACAAGCTAAGTATATAATATTAATGAGCTAACCAAGGTTCTTATGCCATTTTGAGCTTATTATGGTATTTTGGAGCTAAATGGGCTAATTATGTCATTGTTGGGCTAATTAAAGCAAGGATAATATGAAAGAGGAGAAGAAAGAGGAGGAGGAGGAGGAGAAGAAGAAGAAATCAAGAAGAAAGAGGAGGAGGAGGAGAAGGAGGAGGAGGAGAAGGATAGAAGGTCCTTGGCCTTCTCCTCCTCCTCCTCCTCCTCCTTCTCCTTCTTCTCTTCTTCTTCTTCTTCTTCTTCTTCTTTCTTTTCATTTGGCATATTTCTTCTCCTGTTCTCCTCTTGTTGGAGCTAAATTACCTAATTATGTCTTTTTTAGCTAAATGGGCTAATTATCCCATTTTAGAGGAAAACAAGCTAAGTATATAATATTAATGAGCTAACCAAGGTTCTTATGCCACTTTGAGCTTATTATGGTATTTTGGAGCTAAATGGGCTAATTATGTCATTGTTGGGTTAATTAAAGCAAGGATAATATGAAAGAGGAGAAGAAATAGGAGGAGGAGGAGGAGAAGAAGAAATCAAGAAGAAGGAGGAGGAGGAGGAGGAGGAGGAGGAGAAGGCCTCCTTGGCCTTCTCCTCCTCCTCCTCCTCCTTCTTCTTCTTCTCTTCTTCTTCTTCTTCTTCTTCTTCTTCTTTCTTTCTTTTCATTTTACCTATTTCTTCTCCTCTTCTCCTCTTGTTGGAGCTAAATTACCTAATTATGTCTTTTTTGAGCTAAATGGGCTAATTATCCCATTTTAGAGGAAAACTAGCTAAGTATATAATATTACTGAGCTAACCAAGGTTCTTATGCCATTTTGAGCTTATTATGGTATTTTGGAGCTAAATGGGCTAATTATGTCATTGTTGGGTTAATTAAAGCAAGGATAATATGAAAGAGGAGAAGAAAGAGGAGGAGGAGGAGAAGAAGAAGAAATCAAGAAGAAGGAGGAGGAGGAGGAGAAGGAGGAGGAGGAGAAGGATAGAAGGTCCTTGGCCTTCTCCTCCTCCTCCTCCTCCTTCTTCTCTTCTTCTTCTTCTTCTTCTTCTTTCTTTTCATTTTGCCTATTTCTTCTCCTCTTCTCCTCTTGTTGGAGCTAAATTACCTAATTATGTCTTTTTTGAGCCAAATGGGCTAATTATCCCATTTTAGAGGAAAACAAGCTAAGTATATAATATTAATGAGCTAACCAAGGTTCTTATGCCATTTTGAGCTTATTATGGTATTTTGGAGCTAAGTGGGCTAATTATGTCATTGTTGGGTTAATTACCCTGGTGCATGGACATGCACCTACCACGCAAAGTTCGTAGGTCCAGAAGTTGCCCTTTTGGTCCAGAGGACTTTCCAGGTTACCTATACTACTTTTCAGTTTATATAAAACTTTTTGATATTTTCTACATTTGAGGATGGCAATATTATTTAAGTTGTCCTGTTTTACTCCGGTAGCAATAAATATAGACGATACATTATTTTGACAGACTTGATTTCAACAAAAGAACATGTGATCTTCTTTGAAGTAGTCTTGAACCTAAGCAATAATGATGGGCGAATAAACTAACAGAATCTACCACTAAATCTACTAATTAACTAACATAATCTACCACTAAAACTACTAATTAATTCCAAAAAACTAAATACCAAACATGTGATCTTCTTTTTGTCTTCTCCTCCTCCTATTCTTCTTCTTCTTCTTCTTCTCCTCCTCCTCCTCTTCTCCTCTTCTTGTTCTCCTCCTCTTCTTGTTCTTCCTATTCTTTCTAGTAAGCTAACTAACTAACTAACCTAACTAACCAAGCTAACTAAACCTATCGCTAAACCTAGATAGCACTAAACAACAAAAAAATAACAAAAACAGAATCTACCACTATAACAAAAACAAAATCTATCACTAAGTAACTAAAAAAGAATCTAGCTACCACTAAATACCAAACAATAAAAAATCAACTTCTTCTTCTTTTTTCTCTTCTTCTCCTTATTTTTTTCTTATTCTCTTCTTCTCTTCTTCTTTACTTTTTATCCTTCTTATTTTTTTCTTCTCTTCTTCTTCTTCTTCTTATTCTTCTTCTTCTTCTCCTTCTTATTTTTTTCTTCTCCTCCTCCTCTTCTTCTTCTTCTTCTTCTCCTCCTCCTCCTCCTCCTCCTCCTCCTCCTCCTCCTACTCCTCTTCTTCTTCTCCTCTTCTTGTCCTCCTCCTCCTCCTCTTCTCATCTTCTCCTCTTGTCCTCCTCCACCTAAGTAACCAAGCTAACTAACTAACCTAACTAAAACTACTAACCTAACTAAATCTACCACTAAAACTACTAACAATAACAACTACTAAAACTACTAAAAAATAATAAAACTAGTAAAAAATAATGCGGGTGGGGGGTGGGGGTGGGGGTGTGGGGGCTCACCGAGAGGGGCGGCTGTGGAGGGGCCGGGGTGTTGGGGTTGGCGGGGCGGCGCCGGGGGCGCCAGGGGCGATGGCGCGACGGTGGTGGGGCAGCGGCAGCGGCAGCGGGGGCGAGGTGGGGAGAGAGAGAGAGAGAGGGGTGGCGGCGGGGGCGACAGGGGCGGCAGTGGGGCGCGACAGGGGCGGCGGCAGGGCGATAGGGGCGGCGACGCGACGGGGGCGGCGGCGCGACGGTGGTCCTGGCGGCCGTTACAGAGAGAGGAGCGCGCGGGGTGGGGAGAGAGAGCGAGGGGCACGCGGGGTGCGCCGTTACAGAGAGAGAGAGGGGCGGGGTGGGGGGGAGGAGCCATTAATGGAGTTAGCGCTTTGCCGTCTGCCGACGGACAGCAAAGAGTCTAGACTCTTTGCCGTCTGCCTCCGGACTCTTTGTCGTCCGCTAGCAGACGGCAAAGGTCCGACTCCTGTTTGACCTAGCCACCCCGCGGTCAGGTGGGCCTATCTATATCTTTGCCGTCTGCCCCTGGACTATTTGCCGTCCGCTAGCAGACTGCAAAGAGGTGACAGATGGCAAAAAGACTGTATGCCATCAACCAGTACTGTGCCGTCTGTTTTGCTGAAGCTGACGGCAAAGACACTCTGGACAAAATACGGCAAAGACTAGGCAGATGGCAAAAAACTGTTTTCCAGTAGTGATGAGAAGAAAGACAAACTTCTGGACAAAACTTCACTCTGAGCTATATTGACATGCATAAGATGACATGAACAGGTGCATCATGCGAAAACGATGCAAAACATATAAAGAACGTTGAGAATGGAGCTACAGATCAACCGGAAACTACGAAACAAGATACGGAGTTCTACGGATCAAATTTACCACAAGCACACTCCAATGGCATACTTCTGGTATTCCCAGGTTGCCACATGACCAAACAAACAAGTATAGATGGGGTGGTGCAAATAAACTCACCACACCAACAACTATGCACTCACAAGCTTCAAAACAACAAAACTATGCATTTTGTCCTAGGCCGCAACATAGCAGTTTGAGAGCAACACACAAGGCACCTACAACCACTCAAATGTGTCAAACAAGATATGTGGCAAAAGCTATTCAAAAGCTCTACAAGCATGAGAAAAAAAAACAATACAAAGGAGTTACACAAAGAAAGATCTACAACTGCTAACTTGGACAAAAATACCAGTTTTCAGGGACTTAGTGAAAATCTCAGATTCTCACCAGCTGTTTATGCTGTGAAGCATTTTGACAGCACCCAAAACAATATCTACAAGAAGTGAAATGGAATGATAATTGACGGAGAGCTAGACAAACACAAAAGCTCCTATTCTCTAGTTGATTGCAAGGGCTGAATCCCAACACATGAACTTTTGCAATCACAACTACAAGGGAAGAAAATAACATCAGTTCTTAGACTTAGTGAAAATCACAGATTTTCACTAAGCTGATAATTTCAGCCACATGCCTACTTTGACAAAGCACAACTTGCACATACAAACTCCTAAGCATGAAACAAGACCACCATGCTGTAGAGGGGTTCGCCCTCTTCTGCCACATCAAGGAATCATCCTCTTAGGCTCATCACATCACATGGAACCAAGCTCTAAACATAGATCAAAACAAAAAAATGACATTCCCAGAAAGTGTTCCAAAGGGAAATCTGATTCCACCATTGGATTCCTGGGATGATTCTACACCCAAAACATATATAATACCTAGGTACTTGCATAGAAAAAATAAGCACAAAACTAAGATGAAAAACTACATGGAACCACATAGATGCAAATAGTGCCATATCACATGTGTTTCTCACAAGTTCATCACCTACACATGCACTTGAACACACTCACAACTCCAATGGTGACATGAGGGTTTAGACCTCATGTATGTGTGCCATAGTACATCACCATACACACACACATCCATCAAGCATACACACAGTCACATATATACATTCACCCACATCAACTACCACTATTTCACACACCTACATGCTTGCAACATAAGAGCTCACTAAGGCAATACCATGCCTTGGGCATGTGGGTGTCACACACACATGCACACACACACATAATCTCGTATATGCTGACATCTACATCAACACAAGGACATACTCCTACACATGCACTAGTGCATATCACCACAAGCACACAATCACAATCACTTGGGTGCTTGCCCCACACAAGCACACACCTCACACATGCACTAGTGCTCATATGCACAAGCACACATACATGCACACATACACATGGAAGCTTGCACTCACATATACACTAGCATCACCACCCTACTACACACATACTCATCCATCACTAACTCCTACACACACATACTAACTAAACCAAGGTGAAACCTACTGGTTTAGGTCCTTAGGCAAAAATATAGAGATGCCCAAGCAAGCTACAACAACCAAACTAACAAGCAATATGAAACAACAAAAGGAAATGACAAGAAAATAAAAGGGGGCTTGGGGGAGTCGAACCCCAAACCTGCTGCACACCACACACTACAACAACCACTGGGCTAACTGCTCTTGCTCGACAGAACATAGGAAATATAGAGGTTATGCATCTCCCCTGCGCTACTGTGCCACAAGAAATAAAATAGAAAAAGGGGTGGCGACGCGGGGTTTTGAACCCACGCCCTGGCAGTCTGCAACCCCGCCTACCACTGCGCTACTGCTATCGATTGTTAACAGAGAGGGGGGCTCTACTCTTTTGAGCAACCCCCTCTGGATCTACATCTGACCGACGGTGGCCGGAACAGGGGAGGCTCACCGCCAGCGTTATGCTACGAATTGTCCAATGGCTCGTTACTGGGAGGGAGAAGGACCTGCCACGACTCCATTTCACTACTAAACACAGCGCGAGATGCTCTACACCTGCTCCTCCACGAGCACGCGCCGGCACCTGCGATAGAGAGACGCACGGTGGCAATGCTACGCGCTACGCTCGAACCACTGACAAAGAAAACTAAGTGGGAATCAGATTCTCACCCACTACTCGAAGAGGTGGCGCTCGACGGAGAAGAAGAAGAGGATGTCGAGGAGGAAGATCCTGCGGAAGAAGCGTCAGAGCAGAGGAGGAAGAAGGGGACGGTGTTGACGTCGTGGAAGCAGACTCGATCTGCACCTCCTAGCTGCGGGAACGAAGCCTCCTTGTACTGCGCATGCTTCTAGACCGATCGAAGAGGAAGAGGACGAGCAACATCGACGGCGAGGACCTTCAACGGGGGTCGGCCATGGCGGAGGAGGAGCTCAGGCCGCCCCTGGATCGATTGGTGAGGGGGAGGACGATGGGGAAAGAAGTGGCGGCGGCTAGGGAGGAATCCTAGAGGCCCGGATGCCGAGGGGGCTTTATAGGAGGAGGAGGAGGCGAGGGACGCGCGGTCGGCGCCCATGTGCGTGAGCGAGCTGCTACGGTGGAAAGGGGAACGAGAACTGGGAGGCTGACGCGCGGGCCTAGACGCCTCGCTGGAAAGGAGGAAGGAGACGATCGCTCTCTCGGCTGGCTGCGAAGGAAAAGCCAGATGGGCCGGTGACAGAGAGAAAGCCTAGTCATTGGCGCCACATAGCAGAATAAGGAAAAACCTGGAATTCCTATTTAAAATAAAGAAGAGACACAACAATACACACAAGAAAAACTGTTGACCCAAAATTCAAAACAAAAAATACCCCTGGCATAAGGGAATTATGACGTATTTGAAAAAAATGAAAAGGGAATTTTTGGAGCATTTAAATATTGACAAAATAGAATTCAATAAGATGTTTTGTGAATATTTACCCCTCTCAAACATGGATTCAAATCACATTAAACCTGGCACCACATCCACTACAAATCACTCTGAAAGAACTACATTTTTGAACCAAGGTTAGAGCAAGTCAAACTTGAGCTTGAGAACAATAGAGAGGGGGGAGTTTTGAAACCTATTTGAAAACTAACATAGAAGCACCCCACTTTCAAATACCCCACTTCATCACATCACATATCATCATCACATACCACATCCATGGAACCACAACAACAACAAACACAAGAAGGCATGAATGAAATGAATGCATGAATGCAAAGGGGAGACAAAGTAACATCACATGAAATAACACATGCATAGATCTCACATGGCAATGACAAGATGGACCCACATACATGAAGGTTCCAAATATGGCAAGTTACACTCTGGGGCATTACAAGTCATCACTCCGCGACTGCTAGGCATTCTAAACGTCCTGGGCTGCCGCGAGAACGGGAGGATCACCAAGCGGTGCATCAGGGACATATCATTTCTTGGAACCAGTGAGGATGAGCTTTAAATTACGAGCCCAGTCCGCATAGTTGCTTGCATCATCTTTCAGCTTGGTTTTCTCTAGGAACGCGTTGAAGTTCTGTCGTGGTTTTGTCACGGCAGATGTCCTCATGAAAGGACTTCGAGATGGAGCCATCGCACCTTGGTGGTGACTCGAAGGGGGTGAGCGATAGCGAGACTCAGATTTACCCATGTTCGGCCCCTCGCAAGGAGGTAAAAGCCTACGTCCTGCTTTGTGTGGATTAATAGTGATTTTGATTACAAGGAGGGCGTAACTCGCCTGACCTAGCTCTCGATTCTCTCTAACTCGCCTGACCTCTCCCTGGGACTCGCCTTTATATACAGGTCGAGGCCCTAGGGTTTACAAAGTCCTGCCATGCTAATCTTTGTGGCTTTCCTTATCTCTAAGTTGCCATGTCCCCCACGATCAGGAGCTTTCTTAGTAATCCATCATTCGCACGACCTCTCGAACCGCCATCCAGCTTCTGGGCCACGAGACGCGCGGTAAATGGTAAGTCGCCCCTTTGGTGACCCGGCCCACTAAGGGCGGGTTACCCATAGGTAATATCCCCAACATTAAGCCCCAGATTGTCCTGAATTCATTCATGTCAATAAACCTCCATCAATTTTGGGCGACTCTTACCATTCCTATCCTTCGACGAATGATAAGTCGCACCCGTTGTAGTTTGATTTGAGTCGCCGTGTAGTCTTGGATGACATCACCTCATCCCCTTAGTTCCGGAGCCTTTAGCACTGTAACCATCAACGGATCTTTTGCTCATAATCACTTATCCCAAAAATCTAGGCGCCATCATCGTAGTCTCTGACTTGTCGCCTCGATCTCCACCTTGACAACCTCGATTTCTGTTCCTGCCCTTTAAAAAACAAGAGGAGAAATGGGGGGGGGGGAGGATACCCTGTCACCTACTTCCATCTCTTCCTCGTCTTCGTCGCGCACCTCCTCTTCGAGCACCAGCGCCCCGGTGTCGTTACCGACCCCTGGAGCTCCTCCATCGACCATGGTCTTCCGGGCGCCAAGAAGCACGAAGTACTACGCGTTCGTCCCCGGCACCAATCTCCTTCTCCCAGGTACACATATTCCCCCCATTTAGGGTTAGGCCGAGAACACCATGACCTTAGTTTCCTGCGAGATAGCTTCCACGATGCGACGAATACCCCTACCTGCCTTAGATCCATTTCACGTTTTCGCAATAGACCTTACGCAGTAGCAGGTTTCGGCCATTTTATCGCGTCCTTTTGTTATCTTGAGTCCTCATGTCATAGACCCAACACTGTCACTACCTTATACTCATAACTTTCGTTCTTTATTCCGAGCAATATTATTCTATTTTGATCCACTTGTAGATCCATACTTTACTACTTGTCTTTAGAAACATGTTTGCTCGTCCGTCGAGAATATCCCTAAGGAAAAAAGCACCTCGTAGAGTCGCCGTTTAGCTCCAACCTCCATAGCGACTTAACTTTACCGCCATAGCTATGACACCTTCCCTTCCAATTTGGAGGGCGAGTTATAATACTTTGAAGATACGTCCATGAATCACCCGAATAGCAGGTTATGATGTATATCAACCATTTGGCGAGTCACCAAATCCTTTTCGAACATACCATAGACCCATAACGACGAGTTAGAATACTTTCTCGTTGTTACTGAATCGCCTCGTTCCCCTTTCTTTTGTAGTCATGGCCATTACAAAGTGCGACTGGTTATCGACAAAAACCGATGATGCCACTCTCGAAAAGTTTGTTAAGGCGGGTCTTCTTGACAGCAAGGAAACCATCGGTTGGAGAATCGCCCCGGGCGAGTTGACTCCCAACCCTGTTGTCGGAGAAGTAGTCATCTTTACCGATTACCTCGAACGAGGTTTTAAACCGCCCGGGTCAAAGTTTTTCTGGGACATCCTGCATTTTCTTAATGTGCATCCTCAAGATCTGGGAGCCAATTCCATCAGCAACTTGTGTCAGTTCCAGGTCTTCTGTGAGGAATACTTGCAGAGAGAACCCACAGTTCCTTTATTTTGGAACCTTTTCCATTTGAATCGCTAGAGTGAGTTTCCCAACGGTCCCAACCACAAGCTCGGAGGAGTCAACATCCAAAGGCTCCGAGAACGTGAATTTCCAACAGTTCTTCTGCTCAGCCATCCCAAGGGCTGGGCCGAGTCATGGTTTTACTGCCGAGACACCTCTCCACCCGGCGAAAATCCACTCCCGGGTTTCAGAGCAGATCGCCTGCCCATGGACTTCAAACTGCCCAAGAAGCTTACACAGGAAGAAGAGTCAGAGTTTATCCCCATTTTCTCCGAGTTGAAATATTTGAACAACAACGGGCTCATTGGGATTGATCTATTCCGCTGCTGGATAGAGTGGAACATCCTTCCCTTGAGCCACCGAGACGGGGTGATGTATGAATATGATGGTACAGTAGACCATCCATAGTGCTTCAGTCGCAAAAAACTCTCGGAGAGTGAAATCGTCGAAATCATCAAGAAACAGACTGGAGAATCCTTGGAAGAATGTGCCAAGATTGGGCTTAAGGCCTTCTGCCGCTCCAAGCCGGTGCCGCTAGTAAGAATCCAAGCCACCTTTCGTCTTTTTTATGCTTAATAATGCTCTTGGTTTGAAATTCGCTTCCATTCATCGGAAAACTGATGTATTTTGGCGAAGGGGCCCCAAATTGGCCGCCCAAAAACCACCAAGCCACCACCAAAAAAGAAAAAGACAATAAGCAAAAAGAAAGCCGCCACCAAAGATTCATCTTTTGTTGGCGAGTCACAAGCTCACGAGGCGCACTCAGAGGTAAGGCTTCCCCCTCACTCATTATCTATGTATTCCGACTTATGTTTATACCATGCGTCCTGATGTGTAGGGCGAGGACAATGTGAGCCAAGATGATGCGGTCGAGGTAATTTCCATTTCTTCTGACTCACCTTCTCGTTCCCCTAGACCAGCCAGGCGGATCTGTGGAAAAGTGCCCATGTCTCACCCATATGCTTATATGGACCCTGATTTCCTTTTTAAGAAATCAAGATTTACCCCCAAGCGCAAGACCCGTAGTCGCTCTGGCGACTTAATCACCGGGCTGCCTGAGAAGACAACCGGTCGGAAACGCACAAGCGAGGTACATTCTTGTTTTATCATACCCTTTGTTGTGTAAAATGCGACTCGTCACTTTTTTAACTTCAAGCCTTTGTTCTATCAGACTTCTCCCCCTACATCTAGCGACTCAGCAATATCAGCTCTCCCACCGATGATTCGTTTGCAAGGGTGAGTCTTCTTTGTTAATCCATTTTTTTCTAAGCAATGATATGTGCTTTTAATCTTGGTGCTTTTGTCGCAGAGCACAAGCGAAGAGAAGAAAAACCGGCGAACTATCTTATGCTCCCCAAACATCTGACTCCTTAGGCACGAGAACCTCTGTCCCTGAGACTGATGAAGAGCAAACGGCGGCTCATGATATTCCTGCGGACGATATTCCTGAAGCCCGGGATGACTCGCCCGTTATTTTGAAGGAGACCGCTGATAAGGGTAACCCGCCAAGCTGTCCCAAGGCGACTGACGATCCAGACGACGTCGTCGTCACTGGTACCGAGTACTCCACTCCTCCGATTGCAGTACTTTCCAAGCATACCTCCAAGGAAACTCGCGCTTCTCCTAATCAAGACACAGGCAAATTCAAGCTCCCCCAATATGAGAAGCTGGAATTCGACCAACTTGGTTCCGGCTTCGCAAGCCATCTGGAAAGGGATTATGAGATGAACAAGAGCTTGATTTGTCTTATGAGGATTAGGCATGAGGTACGCCTGTTTATGTACTTTCCTTCACCCATGAGCCTCCAAGGGCTGCCTCATCTTTTGAAAGATGAGCCGGGTCTTTGAATATAAGAAATCTTCAACCTGTAGCCCCCAAGGGCTGGCTCACCTTTTGAAAGATGAGTCGGGTCTTGTATTATATAAAATTCTTCAACCTGTAGCACCAAGGGCCGGGTCATCTTTTGAAAGATGAGTCGGGTCTTGTATTAGATAAAAATCTTCAACCTGTAGCCCCCAAGGGCCGGGTCATCTTTTGGAAGATGAGCCGAGTCTTGTATGATATAAAATTCTTCCACCAGTAGCCCCCAGGGGCCGGGTCATCTTTTGAAAGATGAGCCGGGTCTTGAGTATGGTATGATTTTTAAGAAAATCATACATTAGCCCCTAAGTATCAGGAGTATTGCTTGCATTAATGATGAAACTTGTCTCCCCAAATTTAATGTGTAGGAGTCTGTAACCCAGACTGAGTCGACTCTAGCCGACTTAAAGAAAAATCTGGCTGAACAACAAGATGCACACTCCGAGTTGGAGAAGAAATACCACTTAATTCAGTCTGAGCTGGAGAAGATGAAGGATGATCAACAAAAAACTGAGAAGAAATACAAGGCCGACCAAGCCGCCATTCTTAAGCGTGCCGAGCAGGCTGAAGAAAAGCTGGAAGCCGCCCAGCAGGAGCTTTACGGCTTAAAGAAGCATATTTCCAACATGACAGTCGCTATGTTTGGTAAGCATTAGCTCTTGACTGTTTAACTAATTACTCTGGTATCAAAATTATCAAATACCGATGTGTCCTTTGCAGGTGAACGAGCCACCAACCTTCCAGATGACTGCATGATGAAGTTAAAAGCCATTTATACCTTCGCTAAACAGCTATACACTAGGGGTGTGCTGACGATTAAGCCGGTGATGGGTATCAAGGAGCCAGTCAGGACCATCAAACATATGCTCGGCTTCCTGTCTACATTACCTCCTCAGATAGAGGAACTAAAAAGGTCAGCCGCCCGGAAGGGAGTTTTGAACACCCTGAGTCAGTGCTTAACTTATGCCCCGGAGCTCAAAACCGAAGAAATAGTCGCCGGCTACCCCGAGCTAAAGGATGACGAGTCAGAATTCACCGAGGTGGACTACCACCGACTTATCATAGAATCTCGTTATGCGGCAAATCAACTGGCCGCCAGCTTAGATTTAAGTAAATACCAAGCCGCCTATGACGAGAAGAAAAAGAAGGTGACGCCTCTCTCATATGAAACTGCTAGCTTCGTTCCTCGCCGACCCAAGAATCCTTTTGATCTTGACATGGACCTATCTCTCTTTCTTGATGATGACGATGAGTTTGTTGCCCTATCCAAGTGTAATTGGAAACTGGGCGACTTACGAACCGAAAGCGGGGAGAGCTCAAGGCAAGGTGACTCGGCGGCAGCTCGATTTGTCAACGGATCTTTTCTTCACTGAGGGATGACACCCATTTTGGCCACGTGAGCCATGTAATATCTGTGTTTAGTGCTTGTGGAAAAACAATTAGGCAGTAGTACCTTTTGATGGTATCACTATTTATTCCTTGAATCTATTTATGACTCGCCTTTTGATGGAACCACTGTTTAGTCCTTTGAATCTATGCATGACTTGCCTGCAACTTTGATAAAACAGGGAATGTCATATTTTGACAAACAAGTTTTTTCCTGATGTGTGAGGAAAAAATAGAAGCCGACTCAGTGAGTGCATTGCCAAGAATAGACCACCCCCCTGGATTACGGCAAAAAATAGATCAGCCCCTGGGTTATGGAAAATAATAAATCAGCCCGGGGGTTATGGAAAATAATGGTTAAAAACTGAATCGCGGCGAGTTGTAATCAAAAGCCGACTCAAAGATATTTAAGAAACCTTGTAGTTTGGCAATCAAGATGTAAAATTTTATCGACTCAGTGAGTTTCGATAGGATAAGACGAGTTTGTAAAACTCTAGTGTTACCCTTAGAAAGCTTTTTGCAAAAAGCTTTGCTGTTTTAGACCGGCTGATCAGGCGCGAGTCAAGCTTCCGTGAAGAAGGTTCAATAAACCAATGGTTTCTCTATTTCCCATGTGTGACTCTGGCCGGTACCTTTTATGTTTTAACCAAGGTGAGTTCAGGGTCCAAATAACGGATTGACTCACCCTGAGTACATAGGTCCATGTGGCGACTTGTTCAACACATTGTCCAGTATAACCATTTGTAATGCGGTAATTTTTTGCTAGCCAAGAGGGTATTCAGGCTGAACTCAATGAGTGGAAGCCCCCAAGTGACCTATGATTTAGGAAGAAACCAGGCATAGGATCACAGAAGCGTATACGCTCTTACTGCAAAACGACTTGGGGACCAGTAGCCCCCAAGTAAGCCGGCTTAATTCTCAAAACCATATAAGGAGCCTATGTTTGAACCGTGCAACGTGGCAACGTTGGTCCTCTTTGGCTTTATCAAAGCCCAGTTTTGAAGTAAGCGCAGCATGGTGACTTACGCTCTTTGACCTTGATAGTGTCCATGTTTGGGCGACTTGTAGAACAATAAAGACTCATGCTTTCAAAAGCTGAAACGGCGAGAGACCCCGAAGTTCGTGGGTGCCGACTTTATTGATTTCATAATTCATGGATTACAATTTTCTAAAAACTGATAAAGAAAAAAGGGGGGAGCTCATGGCTCTAAGTGTGGTAAGGCCACAAATGGGCTATGTTCCAGGGGCGAGTTGTCTCAACCTGTGTAGTTGGCCGATCTGGGCGAAGATCCACCAAGTAGTATGAGTCGTGCCGAAGATTCTTACTGACGACAAATGGTCCTTCCCACGGAGGTGATAGCTTGTACATACCAGTATGATCTTGAATCAAACGGAGCACCAAGTCGCCTTCGTGGAAAGCTCGGCTCTTGACCCGGCGACTATGGTAACGTCGCAAGTCCTGTTGGTAAATCGCCAATCGTGATGCAGCCAAGTCACGTTCCTCCTCCAAGGCATCTAGCGAGTCTTGTCGCGCCAACTCGTTGTCCTGTTCCACGTAGGCGGCGACTCGTGGGGAATCATGTTTGATGTCACTTGGTAACACCGCTTCTGCTCCGTAGACCAGAAAGAAAGGAGTAAAACCCGTGGAGCGGTTTGGAGTCGTCCTGATACTCCACAATACTGATGGCAACTCCTCGACCCAACATCCTAGAGTGCGTTCCAAAGGTACCATGAGCCGAGGCTTAATCCCCCGCAATATTTCCTGATTGACCCTCTCTGCCTGTCCATTAGACTGGGGATGTGCAACCACGGAAACATCAAGCCGATATGCTCTCATGAACAAAACTCTTGCATTGCACCTTTGGATAGATTAGTACCATTGTCAGTAATGATACTATGAGGATATCCGAATATGAAAATCAGCTTCTTCAAGAATTTGACGGCCGTATCAGCGTCATAACTGCTAACAGGTTCCGCCTCCACCCACTTGGTAAATTTGTCAACTGCTACCAATAGGTGAGTCTTTTTGGTGGAAGACATCTTGAAAGGGCTGACCATATCAAGCCCCCAGACTGCAAACGGCAAAGTGATTGGTATCATCCGCAATTCCTGAGCCGGCACATGCATCTGGCGTCCAAACTTTTGGTAGCCATCACATCGGCGAACGATCTCCTCTGCGCCTGCGTGAGCCATCAGCCAATAAAACCCATGTCTGAAGGCCTTAGAAACCAAGGATCGGGACCCGGCATGATGACCACAGTCGCCCGCGTGAATCTCATTGAGAATCATACATCCTTCTTTAGAAGAGACGTATCTTTGAAATACCCCTGAGGTGCTTCGTTTGTGTAACTCACCATTGTGTATGACCATGGATTTACATCGACAGACGATTTGGCGAGCTAACAACTCGTCGGCTAGTAACTCGCCTCTCGTGAGGTATGCCATGTAAGGAATCGCCCAGTCTGGAGTAGCATGAAGAGCCGCCACGAGTTGAGACTCGGGGTCCGGTACCGCTAAATCTTCCTCCGAAGGCAGTTTCACCGAAGGGTTATGTAATATATCCAAAAAGACGTTGGGAGGAACTGGCTTACGTTGTGAACCAAGGCGGGAAAGAGCGTCCGCTGCTTCATTAAGCCGCCGGTCGATGTGATCCAGTTGATAACTATTGAACTGACCCACCACATCGGACACAACTTGTTTGTAAACCGCCATCACAGTGTCCCGTGAATCCCAGGTGCCAGAAACCTGCTGCGCCACCAGATCTGAATCGCCCAGACATCTCACTCGTATGAGATTCATCTCTTTGGCGAGTCACAAACCATGGAGCAAAGCTTCGTATTCTGCAGCATTATTGGTACATGGGAACATGAGCCGAAGGACATAGCAAAACTTGTCACCTTGAGGCGAAGTTATCACCACACCAGCCCCCAAGCCTTCCAACTGTCTGGACCCATCGAAATAGATGGTCCAATAAGTAAGATCGGGTCTCCCCTCCGGGATTTGTAAGTCGGTCCAATCATTGATGAAGTTCACGAGTGCTTGAGATTTGATGGCCGTCTGAGGCGTATATCGCACATGATGGGATCCAAGCTCGATGGCCCACTTAGCAATCCGTCCAGTAGCCTCGCGATTCTGTATGATGTCGCCGAGGGGGGCGGAGCTGACGACCGTGATCGGGTGTTCCTGGAAGTAATGCTTCAGCTTTAGACTTGCCATGAACACCCCAAAAACCAGCTTTTGCCAATGTGGGTAACATTGCTTGGAGAGGGTGAGAACCTCGCTGATGAAATACACCGGTCGCTGGACCGGGTACTCCTTTCCTTCTTCCTTCCGCTCGACAACTACTGCCACGCTGACCGCTTTGGAATTGGATTCTATGTACCGGAGCATAAGTTCCTTGTCTGCCGAAGCCGCCAACACTGGCGAGTTAGCTAACTGTCGCTTCAAGGCTTCAAAAGCTTCATTGGCTTCGTCCGTCCATATGAAACGATTGGTTTTCTTGAGCAACTGGTAGAGAGGGATGGCCTTCTCCCCAAGGCGACTTATGAAGCGGCTCAGGGTTGCGATTCGAGCCGCCATACGCTGGACCTGGTTACTGTTGGCTGGTTTCCCTAGTGAGGTAATTGCCTCAATCTTGTCCGGGTTGGCCTCAATGCCACGCTGCGATACCAAAAAACCCAATAACTTCCCCGCGGGGACACCAAAGACGCACTTAGTGTGGTTAAGCCTCATCTGGTAGACACGTAGGTTGCCAAAGGTTTCCTTGAGATCCTCCAAGAGCGACTCCTTTCGGTGAGACCTGACCACGATGTCGTACACATAAGCGTGGACATTACGGCCTATATGGCTATGCAAGCAATTTTGGATGCAGCGCTGGTAAGTCGCCCCCGCACTCTTGAGCCCAAACGGCATGGACATGTAATATAAAGCTCCGAATGGGGTTATGAAGGATGTCTTCTCCTGATCCGCCACCGCCATCTTGATCTGATGGTATCCTGAATAAGCGTCCAAGAAACACAGATGTTCGCAACCCGCCGTCGAATCAATAATTTGATCAATGCAGGGAAGGGCGAAGGGATCCTTCGGATAGGCTCTGTTGAGGTCAGTGTAGTAAATGCACATGCAGAAAGTGCCGTTCTTCTTGAGCACTAGGACCAGGTTAGCCAACCATTCAGGATGGACAACCTCAATGATGAACCCGGCGGAAAGGAGCCGGGCTACTTCCTCTCCGATCACCTTACGACGTTCTTCATTAAACCTGCGAAGGTACTGTCGAACCGCTTAACTTTAGGGCAGTATTAAGATGGTGCTCAACGAATTCTCTCGGTACACCCGGCATGTCAGAAGGTTTGCATGCAAAGATGTCCCGATTCTCACGGATGAATTCGATGAGCGCGCTTTCCTATTTGGGGTCGAGACCCGCCCCAATAGTGAACTGCTTGGTGGAGTTGCCCGGCGTAAAGTCGATAACCTTGGTGTCGTCCGTTGGCTTAAACTTGAGAGGCGGCTCATAATCGATGGTAGACCTTTTGAGCCGCGTCATGTCCGCCGGTTCAACATTGGATTGGTGAAACTTGAGCTCCTCAGCCGCGCAAGCTGACTCGGCATAACCCGCGTCTCCTTCTTCACATTCTTGGGCTATCTTCCTGTCACCGTTGATGGTAATAGGACCCTTAGGTCTGGGCATCTTGAGTTTGAGATAAACATAGCATGGGCGGGCAATGAATCTGGCGTACGCTGGCCGTCCAAACAGCGCATGATAGGTGCTCTTGATTTTGATCACTTCGAACAGGAGGGACTTGCTCCTGTAATTTGACTCCGTGCAAAAAGCCACGTTAAGCTTAATCCGCCCAATTGGATATGCCGACTTACCGGGGACGATGCCGTGGAAGACCGTGGATGATGGCATAAGGTCTTTCTCCAAATGGTTCATCCGCTGGAAAGTGTCGAAATATAGGATGTTGATGTTGCAGGCCTCCGTCCATGAGGACCTTCGAGAGGGTGTACCCCCCGACTTGGGGAGCCACGACCAAAGCCAAGTCGCCAGGGTTGTCTACTTGGGGTGGATGGTCTTCCCTGCTCCAGGTTATGGGTTGCTCAGACCAGTGAAGGTACCGGGGGAGTGCCGGCTCAGCTACAAAAGTTCTATGCTTCACCTTATGATCCCGCTTACAGGTGTTGGTGGTGAACACGTGGTACTGCCCGCTGTTCAATTTTTTGGGTTATTATGGAACCCGCCTCGATCTTCCTGCCGCTGGGGGTCCCCTTGCGGGGGGAGGGGGGTTGCTGGAACACTCCCGGTGGGTGGTACTGCTGGTTGTGAACTTGGTACTGGCCAGCGTTGGGCTGTGACCTGCCCTGTGGTCCTTGGTTAGGAAAACCACCAAACGTGACCTCGCGTGACCCGGATGCGCCGGGTCGTTCCTGTCGCTGACCTTGTTTGCCACCTTGACCTCTCCTGAGCGCCTCGGCTTGAAATTCCTACATCACATAGCAATGTTTCCACGAGTAAGTCGCCGGTCCTTCGGCCGTGGCGTGCTGCGGGCACGGGCCTTTAAGCATTTCATGGTAATTACGTGGTTTCTTCCCACTAAAGCCCCGCTTCTTCTGACGTGGGTTTCCGTTGCTGGTATTAGTATTAACAACAAATTCCATAGGACCTTCCTGTTGTCTCTTCTTGCCGTCCCGCCATAGTGGTGGTTACCCCGGCCTTGAAACTGAGAATGACCCTTGTGTAACTCGCCGTTCCTGGTGGTACTAATTTTGTCGTCGTCCTCTCCAGGATCCTTGGTGTTGTCCGACTCAGCATACATGGTGAGGGTATCCATTAACTCGCCCATGTCCTGTACTTTTTGCTTAAGTCTCCCTAGCTTCAGTACCAGAGGTTCGTAACATCACTTTTTTCTCCAGGATGAACACCGCCTGAGCCGCCGAAATGCCTTCCGATGAATGAATAACTTCCACGACTCACCGGGTCCAATGATGGGCCGACTCATCCAGTCGCTAGACGCAGTGTTGTAGGTCGACGATGGTCATCGGGCGCTTGCAGGTCCCTTTGAAGTTCTTGACGAAGCGCTCCTTTAGCTCCGCTCAAGTGTTGATGGAGTTGGGCGGCAGGTTTTTCAACCACGCGCGTGCCGTCCCTTCAAGCATCATAGTGAAATACGTAGCGCAGACCGCCTCGTTTACATCAAGCATGTCCATCGCGAGTTCGTAGCTCTCGATCCATGACCCCGGTTCGAGATGCGGTGCGTAATTGGGGACCTTTCGGGGCCCTTTGAAGTCCTTCGGCATGCGCTCGTTGCGAAAAACTGGTGCAAGACACGATACCCCAATGTGCTTGCCCCCAGCGTCCAGGGGCGCGGGAGGTGATGGCATGTAAGCCGGGTAAGCATGACCCTCCATGGCCATTGGCTCTATGTGACGCGCGGCTCGCGCTGCATCCACGATATCCTTGGCTCGCGTGTCGGGTATCCCGAGCGGGTCGTTATGAGGGAATCGCCGTGGTCCACTGGTTACTGCGGGGAAGTCCTCATGGTGACTTCTAGTGTGACTCGCCTGAGGCATGGAGTGCAATCGATCAAGGCTATGAGAATATTATGAGTGTTGAACCACGGCCGTCTTCAGCATCTTAATGGCATTTCTGGGTTCTACCTCGGCCGGGGTGTTTCCTTAGATCGGAAGGGACTCCAGGTGGCGGGTTGCCGCGAGCACATTGTCTACGGGATTCGAGAAGTGACCCCGTGGCATCTGGAACCGAATCGCATGGGCATCTATTGGCTGAGGCGGCGGCGGATTGGGCGGGGGAACCGCTCCTCCCCTCGGGACGGTCTGTAAAGGCCGACCAGGACCCGCCCCGGGGGTGTGCGGGGTGTCAAAAAGGTGAGTTGGATGTAAGTCGGCCGGGATGCACCCGTGGTGCCTCCTTTGGTGAACGGCGTCGAACGCGTGCTGCTGTCTCTCGAGCCGCCAGCCTTCGGCGTTCAGCCACTCCGTCTCTGCTGGGATCGCGGCCTGCTGTGTCTCCACCCTGGCGGCTTCTTCTTCCATGTCCCGTTGTGCCTTGGCTATTGCCTCTCGCAGCTTAGCTAGCTCGGCATTGACAGACTTCTGATTCTCAGATGTGATGGTGGTTTCCATGAGGTTGGCGACCTCCGCCGCTAGCTCCGTCATGGTTTGTGCTGGGGGTTTGGACGTTCCCCCGGTCTCGTTATTGCGAGTTGGATTCTGCTAAGGCTGTGCTGACCCCGCCATGTAGATGGCGATTTGTCGGCGGGACCTCTCGAAGACCTCGGGATCCATCGCCAATGACAGCCCCCCGAGCTGTCCTTCCTCAAGAGGGTGGATCGAATCCGTCTCACCAATGGACGACTCGCCATCAGAATTGATGGAGGTGATCTCCTAGCCTGCCACTTCCTCTTGTACGTCGTCTCCCTGCGTAAAACCGACGAAAGCGTGGTGACTCCTGTCCCGCCGTGTGACGGGGAGGACGTACCTGGCCGGCTCGACGATGTCGGTGGAGATGTCTGGCTCAGGCACGAGCGTCCCGATCATGCCGATGAAGACGTTGATTTTGCCGAAGGGGACTCGGTAGCTAGATTCGACGGAATCAGCCTCCGGCTCCCACAGCGAGTTGTCGATGTAATACTCCCTGCGACGACTCTTAGTCATGATGCCGACCGCATAGCTTTCTAACCCGGTAGGGCTCCCTTCGAGAACTCAACTCCACCATGCGCTAGCCCCACGGTGGGCGCGAACTGTCGTGGTTTTGTCACGACAGATGTTCTCGTGAAAGGACTTAGAGATGGAGCCATCGCACCTTGGTGGCGACTCGAAGGGGGTGAGCGAAAGCGAGACTCAGATTTAGCCAGGTTCGGCCCCTCGTGAGGATGTAAAAGCCTACGTCCTGCTTTGTGTGGATTAATAGTGGTTTCGATTACAAGGAGGGCGTAACTCGCCTTACCTAGCTTTCGATTCTCTCTAACTCGCCTGACCGCTCCCTGGGACTCGCATTTATATACAGGTCGAGGCCCTAGGGTTTACAAAGCCCTGCCATGCTACTCTTTGTGGCTTTCCTTATCTCTAAGCCGTCGTGTCCCCCATGATCAGTAGCTTTCTTGGTAATCCATCATCCGCACGACCTCTCAAACCGCCATCCAGCTTCTGGGCCACGGGACGCGCAGTAAATGGTAAGTCGCCCCTTTGGTGACCCGGCCCACTAAGGGCGGGTTACCCATAGGTAATATCCCCCACAAGTTTAGTGGGACATTTGCATGGGCCATTGGATCTACAATACTTGTAAAGATAATTTTAGACTAAGTTCACGATACTTAATTTCATCTAATCAAATTATTTAATGAACTCCCACCTAGATAGACATCCCTCTAGTCATCCAAGTGATACATGATCCACGTCGACTAGCCCGTGTCCGATCTGTTGGAAATATTCCCTAGAGGCAATAATAAATGGTTATCATCATATTTCCTTGTTCATGCTAATCATCTATTGTTCATGCTATAATTGTATTAACAGGAAACAATAATACATGTGTGAATAAATAGATCACAATGTGTCCCTAGCAAGCCTCTAGTTGGCTAGCTCGTTAATCAATAGATGATCATGGTTTCTTGATCATGGACATTAGATGTCATTGATAAGGGGATCACATCATTGGGAGAAGGATGTGATGGACAAGACCCAATCCTAAGCATAGCACTAGATCGTATTATTCGTATGCTAAAGCTTTTCTAATGTCAAGTGTCTTTTCCTTCGACCGTGAGATTGTGCAACTCCCGGATATGTAGGAGTGCTTTGGGTGTATCAAACATCACAACGTAACTAGGTGACTATAAAGGTGCACTACGGGTATCTCCAAAAGTGTCTGTTGAGTTGGCACGAATCGAGATCAGGATTTGTCACTCCGTGTGACGGAGAGGTATCTCTGGGCCCACTCGGCAGAACATCATCATAATGAGCTCAGTGTGACTAATGAGATAGTCACATGATGATGTGCTACGGAACGAGTTAATAGACTTACCGGTAACGAGATTGAACAAGGTATAGGTATACCGACGATCGAATCTCGGGCAAGTTCTATACCGACAGACAAAGGGAATTCTATACGGGATTGATAGAATCCTTGACATCGTGGTTCATCCGATGAGATCATCATGGAACATGTGGGAGCCACCATGGGTATCCAGATCCCGCTGATCGTTATTGGCCGGAGAGTGTCTCGGTCATGTCTGCATGATTCCCGAACCCGTAAGGTCTACACACTTAAGGTTCGGTGACACTAGGGTTATAGGGAATTGTTATATGAGGTTACCGAAGGATGTTAGGAGTCCCGGATGAGATCCCGGACGTCACGAGGAGCTCCAGAATGGTACGGAGGTAAAAATTGATATATAGGATGGATGGGTTTGGACGCCGAAAATGTTTCGGGCACCACCGGCAATGTGCCGGGACCACTGGAAGGGTTCCGGAGGCCCATCGGGAGGGGCCACAAGCCCCGAAAGGCTACATGGGCAAAGTGCGGGAGGGAACCAGCCCCTAGGTGGGTTGGTGCGTCCCCCCACACTCAGCACAGGCGCACCAGAGAGGGAGGGAGGGAAAACCCTAGGCGGTCGTGGGCCTAAGGCCCACCTAGGGGTGCGCCACCCCCTCTCCTCCCTGGCCGCCCCCTATCCCATCTAGGGCTGCCGCCCCCCTCAAGGGGAAAACCCTGAAGGGCGCGCCACCCCTCCCTTCCCCCTATATATAGTGGGGGTTTTGGCCTTTGGAGACACGGTTTTCCATCTCTCTCTCGGCGCAGCCCTGCTCTTCCTCTTCCTCCTCTCCCACGGTGCTTGGCGAAGCCCTGCCGGGAGACCTCGTCTCTCCATCGACACCACGCCGTCGTGCTGCCGGAGATCTTCCCCAACCTCTCCCTCCTCCTTGCTGGATCAAGGTGAGGGAGACGTCACCGGGCTGCACGTGTGTTGAACACGAATGTGTCGTGGTTCGGCACTAGATCGGAATCACACCGCGATCAGAACCGCCGCGAGTACGACTCCATCACCCGCGTTCTAGCAACGCTTCCGCTTAGCAATCTTCAAAGGTATGAAGATGCACTCACCCCTCTCTTGTTTCTGGTCTCTCCATAGGAAGATCTGAATATGGCGTAGGAAAATTTTGAATTTATGCTACGTTACCCAATAGTGGTATCAGAGCCAGGTTTTCTATGCGTAGATTCTATGCACGAGTAGAACACAAAAGATTGTGGATGCTGATTTGTCAATTGCTTGCCACTACTAGTCTTATTCTTTTCCTGCAGTATTGTGGGATGAAGCGGCCCGGACCGACCTTACACGTACGCTTACGTGAGACAGGTTCCACCGGCAGACATGCACACCGTGCATAAAGGTGGCTAGCGGGTGTCTGTCTCTCCCACTCTAGTCGGATTGGATTTGATGAAAAGGGTCCTTATGAAGGGTAAATAGCTTTGGCATATCATCGTTGTGGCTGTGACGTAGGTAAGAAGGTGTTCTTGCTAGAAACCCAAATCAGCCACGTAAAACTTGCAACAACAATTAGAGGACATCTAACTTGTTTTTGCAGGGTTTGACATGTGATGTGATATGGCCAAAGTTGTGATGTTACATGTGTGATGTATGAGATGATCATGTTATTGTAATAGGATTCATGACTTGCATGTCTATGAGTATGACAACCGGCAGGAGCCATAGGAGTTGTCTTAATTTATTGTCTGAGATGCAACGCCATGTGTTTACTACTTCTACTTCATTGCTAACGGTTAGCTATAGTAGTAGTGGTAGTAGTAGTTGGCGTGACGACTTCACGGAGACACGATGATGGAGATCATGATGATGGAGATCATGGTGTCACGCCGGTGACAATGATGATCATGCGATGCCCGAAGATGGAGATCGAAAGAGCAAAGATGATAATGACCATATCATGTAACTATATGATTCAATGTGATGCTTATCTTGTTTTTCATCTTATTGCTTAGAACGACGGTAGCATAATAAGATGATCCCTCATAAAATTTCGAGAACGTATTCCCCTAAGTGTGCACCATTGTGAAGGATCACGTGATGATCGGGTCCATGATCACGTGATGATCGGATACATGATCCATGTCGACTAACCCGTGTCCGATCATCACGTGATGATCGGATACATGATCCATGTCGACTAACCCGTGTCCGATCATCATGTGAGTCGGACTAGTCATCAATGGTGAGCATCTCCATGCTGATCGTATCATCCATATGAATCATGTTCGACCTTTCGATCTCTCGTATTCCAAGGCTATGTCTGTACATGCTAGGCTCGTCGAGTCAACCTAAGTGTTCCGCGTGTGTAAATCTGGCTTACACGCGTTGTATGCGAACGTTAGAATCTATCACACCCGATCATCACGTGGTGCTTTGAGACAACAATCCTTCGCAACGGTGCACACTTAGGGGAATACTTATCTCAAAATTTAATGAGGGATCATCTTATCTTTGCTACCGTTGTTCTAAGCAATATGATGAAAAACATGATAAACATCGCATGGAAATCATATAGTGACATTATATGGCCAATATCGTCTTGCTCCTTTGATCTCCATCTTCGGGGCACTGCATGATCATCATTGTCACCGGCATGGTACCATGATCTCCATCATCATGATCTCCATCATTGTCTCTTTTCGAAGTCGTCTCGCCAACTGTTACTTCTACTACTATAGCTAACGGTTAGCAATAAAATAAATTAATCACATGGCGTTGCATTTCATACAATAAATTAACAACTCCTATGGCTCCTGCCGGTTGTCATACTCATCGACATGCAAGTTGTGAATCCTATTACAAGAACATGATCAATCTCATACATCACATATATAACATCACATCCTTTTGGCCATATCACATCACATATATATACCCTGCAAAAACAAGTTAGACGTCTTCTAATTGTTGTTGCACGTTTCACGTGGCTAATTTGGGTTTCTAGCAAGAACGCTTCTTACCTACATGACAACCACAATGTTGATATGCCAATTCTATTTACCCTTCATAAGGACCCTTTTCATCGAATCCAATTCGACTAAAGTGGGAGAGACAAACACCCGCTAGGCACCTTATGCAACAAGTTCATGTTAGGCAGTGGAACCAGTCTCACGTAAGCGTACATGTAAAGTTGGTCTGTGCCGCTTCATCCCACAACACCAACGAAAAAAGATTTGACTAGTAACGGCAAGCAATTGACAAAATCATCGCCCACAACTTTTGTTTTCTACTCGTCATGGAATCTACGCATAGAACCTGGCTCGGATGCCACTGTTGGGGAATGTAGTAGTAATTCCAAAAATTTCCTACTCATCACCAAGATCCATCTAGGAGAAACCATCAATGATCAAGGGGTAGAGCATCTTCATACCTTTGAAGATCCGTAAGCGGAAGCGTTACTATGTACGCGGTTGATGGAGTCGTACTCGTAGAGATTCAGATCACAGAAGATTCCGATCTAAGTCGCCTTCACCTTGATCCAGCAAGGAGAGAGGAGAAGTTGAGGGAGAGCTCCGACAGCATGACGACGTGGTGACGGTGGATTGCGTGGTACTCCGACAAGGCTTCGCCAAGCGCTATGGATGACGAGGAGGAGGAGAGATAGGGCTGCACCGAGGGAGAGATGAACTTGTGTGCCTTAGCCCCCAAAACCCTTAGGTATATATAGGAGGAGGGGAAGGAGGGTTGGCCACCCTAGGGTTTCCCCTAGGTGGTGCGACGACCAAAAGGAGGAGGGGGCGGTGCCCTAGGGGGTGGCTTGCCACCCAAGGAAGCCTCCATGCCGTAGGGTTAGCTGCCCTATGCACCTTGGGCCAAGGTGGGTGGCGCACCAGCCCATCTAGGGGCTGGTTCCCATACACTTTTTGCCAACGTGGCCCTTCGGGGCTAGTGGCCTGTCGTGGGTATAAGCCTGACAGTAGATGTGTAGGGTACGAAAGGATGGGTAGAGACTTAGCTATGGCGAGGATGTATGAGTTCAGGCTGCTCTACGGTGGAGGTAAAAACCCTACGTCTCAGTGCTCTTGGGAGCTTAGTGTCGAGTGGAATATAGAATTACAGTAAATGCCAACCCCCGCACCAGTGGGGAAGGGCGGCTTATATAGAGTGTGCTGCCCTCCACAACAGCCCGGTGGACAGGGGTGGAATAGTGGCAAATAAATGCCTATGTTACAGGTAATGTATGCCTTAAATGCTAATAATGGTGTATGAAAACGTATGACCGTTGCCCTCCTGGGAGGTTACGATGTACAGAGTGGAATTCAGTCGGTACGTTAAATACGCTCTGAATGCTCGTCACCGACTGGATGATGGGGGAGTCCTTAGTTCAGTCGGAACTGTCTAAGGGCCTTTTCCTCTATGAAGGGTAGTCCTCGGGTAGGACCTATAGGGCAGGCCTATGACCCTACCTGGGACTATAACCCCATTATTAGTCCCCGAATGGATCGGGGTTGGAACGACGAAGTGATGCCTGGAGTGCGGATCCGACTGGTATGGATGTGACTTTGGCGTTGTTTGCCTCGATCCATCTTATCCTTCCGACCAGTGATCCAAGTGAATATACCAGTGAAATGAACCGTCAGGGACCGAGTGCTTTCGCAGAATCTTTCGATGTGACCGGTCAAACTGACAGCAGCGAGTTTTCCGGGATCCTCAAATTTCGGTTGCCGCGCGCTTAGCGGGGATGAAGACATCGCCATCGAGTAGTTTCTGCTGCCTCGATTACCGCACCGTTATCCTCTCCACTAACATCGCAGCAGCCGTCGGGGGGATAAGATTTCGGGGCCACCTGTTAGCGACTCAGTCGGATGCTTATTTAAGCCCTTCCGACGGGCATCTCTTGTTGGGCTGCTCTTCTTCCTCGCGTTAACCTCGCTCCTCCCGCAGCTCCCTACGCACCCTAGGCCTCCTCCTTCCTGTCCTCCTCTGCGGATCTGGTGCCTTCACCATGACGAAGGGGCATACCAGCAAACTCGAAGCGCAAAAGAAGAAGAAGAAGGGGCGGCCCCTGCTCAGCGGCGACAGCGGGCATTGCCGGCGGGTTGGATCCAAGGTGATTTTCTCCCCTCCACGGTGACGGCGGACGACTTGCTGGAGCTAGTGGAGCACGACATGATCGCCAACAAGTCGTGGAGGCTTCCGGCGGAGGGCGAGACGGAGCAGGTGCTGAAGGAGGGGGAGCGCGTCCTGCTGCTCAGCCATGTGTTCACGGGTCTCTCCCTGCCTCCCCACCCGTTCTTCAGAGGTATTATGAATCACTTCGGGGCGCAGCTCCATCATTTTCCGCCAAACGCGATAGCCCACCTTGCCGCATTCGTCACCCTTTGCGAGTGCTTTATTTGATCTCCCCCCCACTGGGGGCTCTTTAAGTACGTCTTCTCCGCTAGGTCCCAAACTGTTAAAAAGCTTAGCCAGTCGGACGATAAGACCCATCTCCTCCAACTCTGCGGGGGCTTAGGCTTCCAGAAGAAAACAAAAAGTAGCTACCCCCCTCTCCAGTTGTCCGAGTCAGTTAGGAACTGGCAGTCGACCTGGTTCTATTGCCAGGACATCGCCTATCCGAATGTTGCGACTGGGCTGCCACCTTTTAGCCTAGACCGTCCGCCCCCCAGGCAGCTTGCGCTCTCAAAGGTGGAAAAGGTCTAGATCCAGCCTCTGGTCGATGCGTTGATAGCCGTCGTCCGCAAGGGAGTCACCGGCACGGACTTGCTGGAGACTTTTCTGGGTCAGCGCATCCAGCCGCTGCAAGCCCGACGCCACGCCATGTGGCACTATGTGGGGCCTGAGGATTCTACACAGACTCATCCAGAGTGCGTGACCGGGGAGACTGTGACAGCGTGGGTCCGCGGCATCACAGGCGCATGCGACAACCCCCAAGGAGCCCGACGAGTGAGGCCCTTCCGCGCCGACAATCCTCCTCCGAATGAGGTGAGCGCATCTTGTCGAGTGCTTTCAATGTTCTTAGATTTATCGCTTTTCTTGTACCGCCGCCTGGTGTCTGACGTTGCCGACTGTGTCTTGTGCAGGAGTGGACTAACTGGCATTCTGCCGTCTCGAACGGGAATCCAGCTGAGGAAGAGGAGGGCAACCAGGAGGGAAGTGTGGACAGCGCCGAGTATGTCTCCGACAGTGGGGAGACGGAGGAGACCGAAGAGGAGGAGGAGGAGTTTGGGGAGCAGAGCTCGCCACCTCCACCATCAGAACATCGAACTAAGCGCCGTCACGATCCAGCGACCCCGCCGGCTCCTCCAGCGGCCCTGAGTGCTCCGCCAGCCCCTCCTGTAGCTCCGAGTGCTCGGAGTGTGAAGAGGACTAGGGACGTTGCTACCGAACCCGCGGACCAGCCGTCCAAGGTGGCCAAACCTAGCGGGCCCAAACCTGGGAAAGCTTTGCCTCGGATGAGGATCGCTGTTCCAGTCGCCTCAGCGTAAGTGTATTGCTCTCCCATCATCCTTCAGTATCTGATTGAACTCATGCTTATCTGTCGAGTGGATTTCACTCAACAGAGCTGCTACCTCCGCCGCCTCTCTACCGCACCAGGACGATGATCCCATGGACACGGATAACATTGCCACATCCCAGCAAGGTATGTTGTCACGACTCTGAGAGTTTGTATTTATTGTTTCGCGAGTGCTGCCTTTAATCTTGCCCTTTTTCTGTAATTTCATGTTGTTTAGTCGGGCTTCCTTCGGAGGTGATTCATCTGGAGGACGACGACCAAAGGGGGACAGGGCCAGCTTTAGCGCCTGTCCTTGAGGTTGTCCCATCTGCTGCTGCTCCCACCACGGCCGTGCCGCCGACCGAGACGATGCCGCCGACTGAGACGGTGCCCCTCGCGGCGGAACCGACTGGAGCGGAGCTTGGGATGCCCAAGGAGTCTTCTGCCTCGCCGGGTCCGTCAACCGTTCAGTATGATGCCCGACATCTCCCGGAAGACCAGGTGGGGGCCGCCAAGGATGCCATGGTGCAGGTGGAGTTGATGGTGGGTGATGCCAAGGGAGCGTACGACTCCATCGCGTCTTTGTACAAGAGAAGCTTGCAGCTCCGGGACGATATCCGAGTAAGTGCGCTAGTAAGTGTTTACTTTCCTCTTGTCACCCACTGGGGTGATAGACTCGGATGCAGTAGGATGATTTTGCAGTGGGTTCACTCTGAGTGAACCCAGTGGGTGTAGTCCCCGAGACTTCTGTCGAGTGCTTGCACCGGCAGTTGTCTTTAGATGCATTTTTCGTGACTTGAGCGGATCAAAGCTTATCTGCTCGAATGGTTCCAGTGGGGGCACTCCGAGTGCACCCACTGGTTGTAGTCCCCGAGAGTAGTGTTACCCAGGTCGGGTAATAGTAGTGTCATAGATTTGTCTGTTTGTCATGTAGCTCAATAGGGCCGGCCAGTTCGAGCTTCATGCCAGTGGGGTCACTCTTAGTGAACCCACTTGGTGTAGTCCCCGAGACCGCTATCGATTGCTTGCATCGGCAGGGGTCTGAAGAACTTTGAGCTTTGATTGTTTTCCTTGTTGAATGTGTCTGATCTTCCCTTTGCGCTGATTTGGCAGAAGACTTGCGAAATGGGATCCGCATACAATACTCTGAAGGCTGAAAAGATTCAGCTTGCTGCGGAGTTGGAGGCGGTTGTGAATGACTTGGCTGGTGTGAAGGCGGCTCTTGCTGACCGAGAGAAGTCTTTGGAGGAGTCCCGGGAGACCAACAAGGCATTGGTAGCCGAAATTGAGAAATTGAAGAGTCAAAGAACCGAACGGATGGGTCAGCTAAAGTTGATGAAGAATCGGTGCATGGCGCAGGAGAAGTACGTCAGCGACTGGGCAAGGAAGATGATTGTACTGCTTGGTGGTAAGCTTTTTGCCGAGTGCTTCTTGACTTTGGAGTTTATTCTGCGCTTACTTTCTCCTTGTCTTTTCTTGGCAGATTTTTGTCTGGACGCTGAGGCTGAAGCAGCCGATATAGAACGGTCGGTTGTTCCGAACGTTCCACTCGGCGACGAAGCCAACCGGGACTTGCTCCGAGCGCATATTCGCCTTGGCAGAGTGGGACCTTTCATTGGTCGCCTGAGAGAAGTCATCGGCCGGATCGACAAAGAGCTGTGGCCCGAAGACGATTCCCGGCAAGAAATAGAAGGGTTGATGACTCGGCTGGAGGACGTCCCGAACAGAGTGCAGGCATGGAAGAAGTTTGCCGCTCGTTGTGGTGCGGAGGTGGCACTATCGCTGGTCCGAGTGCATTGCAAGGAAGCACACGAAGAAAAGCTGAAGGCGTTGCAGGTCGCCAACACCAAGAAGCTTCGATTCAAAGATTTCATGGAGACCTTCCTCGACACAGCCACTCGCATCGCAGACGGGATCGACCTTGACACCTTTGTGGAGCCTGCCAGTCCCGGTGACGCTTGAAAAAACTTTACCTCGGTATGCCGAGTGGTATCTGTATCAAACTTTGGCCACTTCAGTTGGCCGTCACATTCGTGGTTCGGTGTGGATAAGCTTGATCCACACAGAGCCGACTGATCGTAGATCCAACTTTGAATTCGAATCGAATATTTTTCTCTTCTTTCGCCAAATTTTGTTTTTGACACGATTTTGGCTCGTGGTTTTTGTTTGGTGTTTCTTGGTGAAGCCAATGGCAAACATGAGTAAGCTTTTTACTTAGGAGACTCTGAGTCGCAGCTAAGTCCCCGAGTGTGACTTTTCGTGCGCACTCAGAGTGAGTTGATACTCATGTAGTTGTCAGTTGTCTTCACATCCACATGAGCCTCAATGAGGGTCTGCTAAGCCTCCGAGTGGATCTCGAGGATACACTCGAAGGAAGCTTTTTTACTTAGGCGATTCTGGATCGCAGCTAAGTCCCCGAGTGCGGCTTTTAGTGCGCACTCGGAGCAAGTTTGTACTTAGGCGATTCTGGGTCGCAGCTAAGTCTCCGAGTGCGGCTGTAAGCTCGCACTCGGAGCAAGTTTGCACTTAGGCGATTCTGGGTCGCACCTAAGTCCCCAGTGCGGCTTTTGGTGCGCACTCGGAGCGAGTTTTTACTTAGGCGATTCTGGGTCGCAGCTAAGTCCCCGAGTGCGGCTGTAATCTCGCACTCGGAGCGAGTTGTTACTCATGTAGTTGTCAGTTGTCTTCACATCGACATGAGCCTCAATCAGGGTCTGCTAAGCATCCGAGTGGATCTCGAGGATACACTCGAAGGAAACTTTTTACTTAGGCAATTCTGGATCGCAGCTATGTCCCCGAGTGCGGCTTTTAGTGTGCACTCAGAGCGAGTTTGTACTTAGGCGATTCTGGGTCGCAGCTAAGTCTCCGAGTGCGGCTGTAAGCTTGCACTCGGAGCGAGTTTGTACTTAGGAGATTCTGGGTCGCAGCTAAGTTCCCGAGTGCGGCTTTTGGTGCGCACTCGGAGCGAGTTTTTACTTAGGCGATTCTGGGTCACAGCTAAGTCCCCGAGTGCGGCTGTAAGCTCACACTCGGAGCGAGTTGTTACTCATGTAGTTGTCAGTTGTCTTCACATCCACATGAGCCTCAATGAGGGTCTGCTAAGCCTCCGAGTGCGGCTTTTAGTGCACACTCGGAGCGAGTTTTACTTAGGGGATTCTAGGTCACAGCTAAGTCTCCGAGTGCGGCTTTTAGTGCGCACTCGGAGCGAGTTTTTACTTAGGCGATTCTGGGTCGCAGCTAAGTCCCCGAGTGTGGCTTCTGGTGCGCACTCCGAGCGAGTTTTTACTTAGGCGATTCTGGGTCGCAGCTAAGTTCCCGAGTGCGGCTTTTGGTGCGCACTCGGAGCGAGTTTTTACTTAGGGGATTCTGGGTCGGAGCTAAGTCCCCGAGTGCGGATTTCGGTGCGCACTCGGAGTGAGCTTTTAGACCCGAGTCTGCAAACGTGGAAATTTTTTGAACCTGCAAGAAATCAATCTACTTTGTATTACTTCAATGATACTTGTTCTTTACATTGTCCCCGTCGGTGGTCACGTGTAGAAGCGCTTCAGGAGATCTCCATTCCATGCTCGCGGCTCGTCCGTTTCTCTGTCAAGGTTGTAGAGTCGATACGCTCCGTTTTTCAGCACCTTAGAGATGATGAAGGGTCCTTCCCAGACGGGAGCTAACTTGTGAGGTCTCTGCTGATCCACTCGGAGCACCAGGTCGCCTGCTTGGAATGTACGACTCCTGACGTGTCGCGCATGAAATCGCCGCAGATCTTGTTGATAAATTGTTGAGCGAGTCAGTGCCATCTCGCGCTCTTCTTCTAGAAGATCTACTCTGTCTTGCCTGGCTTGCTCTGCTTCGGCTTTGAAGAAGAGTTCGACTCGTGGGAGTTGTGAAGCAAATCACTCGGAACGACTGCCTCGACTCCATAAACAAGGAAGAACGGGGATCGCCCTATAGATCTATTCGGAGTTGTGCGGAGGCCCCACAACACCAAGGCAGCTCGGTGACCCATGCACCGGCGGCATGTCCAACTTCTCGCAGGAGTCGAGGCTTCACCCTTGAAGAATAAGTCCATTCGCCCGCTCTTCTTGCCCGTTTGTTTGGGGGTGCGCCACAGATGCAAAATCCACTCGGATACCTTGGCCTGTGCAAAAACCTTTGAATCTGTCCGAGTCAAAGTTTGTGCCATTGTCGGTGATTATGCTGTGCGGAACCCCGAATCTGGCGATGATGTCTCTGACAAATTTGATGGCCGTAAGGGCGTCGAGCTTCTTGATGGGCTTGGCTTCAATCCACTTGGTAAACTTGTTGACTGCTACCAACAGATGAGTGAATCCCCCTTGGCCGGTTCTGAATGGTGCGACTGTATCTAATCCCCACACGGCGAACGGCCAAACAAGAGGGATTGTCTTCAGCGCAAGTGTTGGCTTGTGGGACTTGTTCGAATAGAACTGACAGCCTTCGCATCGCTCGACCATATCTTTTGCATTTCATTCGCGTGCAACCAGAAGAAACCAGCTCTGAATGCTTTGGCGACGATTGATCTTGAGGAGGCATGATGGCCGCAAGTTCCCGAGTGAATTTCTTCCAGGATTAACTGTCCTTCCTCACGGGAGATGCACCGCTGAAGGACGCCTGAAACACTTTCCTTGTACAACTGGCCATCAATGACGGTGAAGGACTTTGACCTGCGGACGATCTGCCTAGCTTGGACTTCGTCTTCTCGTAATTCTTGCCTCAGGATGTACGCAATGAACGGCACAGTCCATTCGGGGACAACGGCAAGAATCTCCATAATCAAATCAACCACAACGGGGGCCTCGACTTCAGTCGGATCTTTTGAACTCTTCGGTTGTACCGGTTCCTCTGTAAAAGGATCTTCTTTCACCGAAGGGAGATGTAGGTGCTCGAGGCAGACATCACTCGGGACTGGTCTCCGAGTGGATCCGAGTTTTGCCAACTCATCGGCTGCTTGGTTTTTCAGTCGGGAAACATGGTGAAGTTCCAGACCTTCAAACTTCTTCTCGAGCTTCCTTACTGCGTTGCAGTATGCGGTCATGGTGGGGTTCCTTACGTCCCATTCCTTCATCACTTGATTAACCACCAGATCTGAATCACCGTAGACCATCAGGCGACGGACGCCGAGTGTGATGGCCATGCGCAATCCATAAAGGAGAGCTTCGTACTCTGCCTCATTGTTGGAAGAATCGAAATGTATCTGCAACACATACTTGAGTTTATCACGTTTTGGCGATATGATCACTATGCCTGCGCCGGAGCCATTCAACATCTTGGACCCATCGAAGAACATGGTCCAATGAGCCGAGTAGATGTGAGTCGGTTGCTGTTGTTCTACCCATTCTGCTATGAAGTCAGCCAGAGCTTGAGACTTTATAGACTTCTTGGCTTCGAACTTGATGTCGTAGTATAACATCTCCATTGCCCACTTCGCCACTCGGCCTGATGCGTCCCGATTCTGGAGGATTTCCGACAACGGAGCATTAGAGATGACAGACACCGAGTGGCCTTGGAAATAATGAGCCACCTTCTTTGCAGTCATGTAGATCCCATATATAAGCTTTTCATAATGGGGATACCTCTGTTTGGAAGGAGTGAGGACTTCGGAGACATAATATACTGGCCACTGAACCTTGTACGCTTTGCCTTCTTCTTCCCGTTCTCCTGTCAGAACAGTGCTGACGACTTGATTTGTAGCCGCGATGTACAGAAGAAGGGGTTCTTTACTGAGCGGGGCAGTAAGAACCGGCTGGGTGGAAAGCAGTGCTTTGAGGTCGTCGAATGCAATTTGGGCTTCGTCTATCCACTCGAAGGTATATGATTTCTTCATGAGTCGGTACAAAGGTAACGCCTTCTCGCCGAGTCGAGCGATAAACCTGCTCAAAGCCGCTAGGCAACCTGTGAGCCTTTGAACATCATGTATTCTGACCGGCCGTTCCATTCGGACGATGGTCCCGATCTTTTCGGGATTGACATCGATGCCTTGTTCGGAAACGAAGAAACCGAGTAACTTCCTGCTGGGAACGCCGAATGAACACTTGGCTGGGTTGAGCTTGATATCGTACCTACGTAGGTTGGCGAATGTTTCTGCCAAGTCAGTCAGCAGGTCGGAACCTTTGCGTGACTTGACTACGATATCGTCCATATATGCCTCCACATTTCGACCGATCTGGTCAAGGAGGCATTTTTGGATCATGCGCATAAAAGTTCCTCCTGCATTCTTCAAACCGAATGGCATAGTGATGTAGCAGAAACACCCGAATGGGGTGATGAAGGCTGTTTTTAATTCATCTGGACCATACAGACGGATCTGATGATAGCCCGAATAGGTATCAAGGAATGATAAACGCTCGCAACCCGCAGTCGATTCAACAATTTGATCAATGCGGGGGAGCGGGAAATGATCTTTCGGGCAGACCTTATTGAGATGCTTGAAGTCGATGCACATACGGAGTGACTTGTCCTTCTTGGGCACCATGTCAACATTGGCAAGCCACTCGGAGTAGTGTACCTCGCGAATGAAGTTGGCTGCCAAAAGTTTAGCCACCTCCTCTCCGATTGCCTTCCTTTTGTGCGCGGCGAACCGACGCAGGCGTTCTCGGACGGGCCGAGCAGCAGGATCCACATGCAGCCGGTGCTCAGCCAACTCCCTAGGTACACCTGGCATGTCAGCGGGCTTCCATGAAAAAATGTCCCAGTTCTCACGGAGGAATTGGATGAGCTCGGCTTCCTATTTTCAATCAAGGGTGGTGGAGATGTTCGTCGGGGCAGCGGCGTCGTCCGTCGGGTGGATGCTGACTTTCTTCGTGTCTCCCGCTGACTGGAATGCAGACTCCGAAGCTGGCTTCTTCGAACGCATCAGGTCAGCGGGGTCGGCTGTCTTCTTGTACTCATCCAGCTCGAGGATAGCCATCTGTTGGTCGGTAATCCTCGACCCCTGCTGCAAACACTCCTCGGCCCACTGCCGATTGCCTGTGAACGTGATCACACCTTTAGGACCCGGCATCTTCAGCTTCAAATACACGTAACATGGACGGGCCATGAAACGCGCATACGCTGGACGGCCCAGAATCGCATGGTATGCACTCTGGAAGTCCACCACTTCGAATGTCAGCCTTTCCTTGCGGAAGTTCTTGTCGGAGGCGAAAACGACGTCCAACGCGATCTGGCCGAGTGACTTGGCCTTTCGTGCTGGGACGACTCCGTGGAACTGCATGCTGCTCTCGCTAAGTTTGGACATCGGAATGGCCATCCCCTTGAGAGTGTCGGCGTACATGATGTTCAAGCCGCTGTCGCCGTCCATGAGGACTTTGCGCAGTCGGACTCCTTCCACCACTGGGTCGACGACCAGAGCTTGCCTCCCTGGGGTTGGTACGTGTGCTGGATGGTCCGACTGATCAAAGGTGATCGCAGTCTGAGACCCTTTGAGGAACGTGGGGTTGGTTGGGGTTGCCATGTTCACCTCCCTGTTCACCAGCTTCAATCGACTCTTGCTTTCCACGTCAGCAAAAATCATCAATGTTGCATGGACTTGGGGGAACGGATCCTCCTTGTCCTCATCATCCTGCTTGTTGTCCTTTTCACCCGGCTGCCCTTCGTCGAACCCTTGGATCAGGAGGCGACATTGCTGACTGGTGTGCTTCGGGAATATGGCGTTGCCTTCTTCGTCCATCTTCGTGTGGATTGGACATGGCTGATCCAGGATGGAATTCCTGAACTGTTTCTTCTTGGGGGTGTACTGAGCTTTCCCCTTGCCCTTGAACTTGTCATTGGTAACGGCTGCTGCCTCCGCCTGCAGAGTGGACGGAGCTTTCTGCTTCTGCTTACGATTGCTGTTCCCATCTCCATCGACGATTGCCTTATGCTTGCTGCTACGTATGCGGTCGTCTTCTTCGCCATTTGACTAGTGTGCAGCTATCTCCATCATCTTGCTCATGGAGATGTCGCCTGTCCGACCGAACTTCAGGTATAGATCTCTGTACCGCAAGCCTGCCTTGAAGGTGCAGACTGCTTGGTGCTCTGTAACGTTCTCCACCGTGTGGCAGAGGGTCGTCCAGCGCTGGATGAAATCACGCAGGGGTTCATTCTGCTTCTGGACACAGTGCTGGAGCTCCACGAGACCAGCAGGGCGTTTGCACGTGCCCTCGAAGGTCCTGATGAAGACTCGGGACAGATCTGCCCAGCTGTAGATGCTTGACGGAGCCAACTGGTTCAGCCACGCCCGTGCCGAGCCGTCGAGCATCAGGGGGAGATGCTTCATGGCGACCTGGTCATCTCCGGCACCGATCTGGACCGCCACTTTGTAGTCGTCCAGCCACGTTTTTGGCTTGGATTCTCCTGTGAACTTGCTGATTCCCATCGCCAATCGGAAGTTGGGAGGGATGTCAACTGAACGGATGGCCCGACTAAAGCGGTACCAGAGATGATGGTCCTACTTCCACTCGGACGGTCTCTATCATGACCATCATGGTGGGCTCGACTCCTGTCGACCTTCCTTTGGGCGATGTACCCTCTTGCGTCGGGCCTTGGATCATATGCGTCACCGACTGAACACCGATCATCATGATGCCGGGGGCTGTAAGGCCCACCACGCGGAGGGGTGCGTGAACGGCGACGATCTTCAGGATTCCAGGAACGGTTTCCTCCTCCGCGTCGCTGATGAGAATCGGGGCTGAAAACCGACCGATGCGTGTTCGCGTGAACATAACTGTTGTGGATCCTGTTGTGCGACTGGGAGACCGTCGAATTCTGCTGCTGCGCCGTATGCAACAGGGCACGGATCTGCTCGATCCCTCTACCAGCCTCTGAATTAGTCGGTTGGAGGGAATCGACTATCTTGGCAGCGGCAGCCAGGTTGAGGACGGGTGTGCGGAACACCTCGACGTTTCTGTGGCGAGTGTGCCGACTAGCAGAACGGCGGTGTTGACAACGAGCACCGGATGATTCGCCGACCTCATGCTCGTTCCGACCAGTTCGGAGGGTACTTTCATGGGAATGAGCCATGAGAGCTTCAGCTGCAGGCCCGCGACCCAAGTACTCGGAAGGTAAATCAGTCAGAACTGAGTCCAAGCACTGGGATGGCGGCGCGACCACAACCGACTCGAGGACCGCCACTTCAGAGGACGCGTTCTGTCGTGCCTGGGCGTGTCGCACCCAACGCTGGACCCGTGGACGGCGGGACCGCTTGTTGCGACGCGTGATGGGGGCAACGATCGACAACGGTGCCGATTGCTGGAGAAGAAGGACGCCGCGGGCACCGGCACGGAAGTACGTAGCCCCGCGACTGGGGAGCGCTTCGACGTCGAGAGGCGCATCCCGAAGCCATGCCGAATCGTCAACGATGAAGGAGAGTGCGCCGAAGGGGATCTCATGACCCATGCGCAAATCTGCGCCGGACGACATGATGAAAAGATGAAGTTGCAAACTCGCCGGAAGTAGCTTAGACGCCCGCCCCACGGTGGGCGCCAACTGTCGTGGGTATAAGTCCGACAGTAGATGTGTAGGGTACAAAAGGATGGGCAGAGCCTTAGCTACGGCGAGGACGTATGAGTTCATACCCCTCTACGGTGGGGGTAAAAGCCCTACATCTCAGTGCTCTTGGGAGCTTAGTGTCGAGTGGAATATAGGATTACAGTAAATGCACACCCCCGCACCAGTGGGGAAGGGCGGCTTATATAGAGTGCGCTGCCCTCCACAACGGCCCGGTGGACAGGGGTGGAATAGTGGCAAATAAATGCCTACGTTACAGGTAACGTATGCCTTAAATGCTAATGATGGTGTATGAAAACGTATGACCGTTGCCCTCCTAGGAGGTTACAATGTACAGAGTGGAATTCAGTCGGTACGTTAAATACGCTCCGAATGCTCGTCACCGACTGGATGATGGGGGAGTCCTTAGTTCAGTCGGAACTGTCTAAGGGCCTTGTCCTCTATGAAGGGTAGTTCTTCGCTAGGACCTATAGGGCAGGCCTATGACCCTACCCTCGGACTATAACCCCATCATGGCCCCTCCCGGTAGACCCCCGGAACCCATCCGGTGCTCCCGGTACAATACCGACGATCCCCGAAACATTTCTGGCGATCAAATCTCCACTTCCTATATATGAATCTTTACCTCCGGACCATTTCGAAGCTCCTCGTGATGTCCGGGATCTCATATGGGACTCCGAACAACTTTCAGTAACCACATACTATTCCCATTACAACTCTATCGTCATCGAACCTTAAGTCCATTTACCAGCAAGTCCATTTACTCGTTCTGTAACACATCATCCCGTGGTTAAAACCTTAGTCACATTGAGCTCATTACGATGATGCATTACCGAGTGGGCCTAGAGATACCTCTCCGTCACATAGAGTGACAAATCCCAATCTCGATTCGTACCAACTCAACAGACACTTTCGGAGATACATGTAGTGCACCTTTATAATCACCCAGTTACGTTGTGACGTTTGATACACCCAAAGCACTCCTACGGTATCCGGGAGTTGCACAATCTCATGGTCTAAGGAAATGCTAGTTGACATTAGAAAAGCTTTAGCTGACGAACAATATGATCTAGTGCTATGCTTAGGATTGGGTCTTGTCCATCACATCATTCTCCTAATGATGTGATCCCGTTATCAATGACATCTAATGTCCATGATTAGGAAACCATGGCCATCTATTGATCAACGAGCTAGCCAACTAGAGGCTCACTATAGACACATCGTGGTCTATGTATTCACACATGTATTATGGTTTCCGGTTAATACAATTATAGCATGAATAATAGACGATTATCATGAACTAGGAAATATAATAATAACCACTTTATTATTGCCTCTAGGGCATATTTCCAACATCAACAAATTTTTATCCGAGACTAAGTTTACGACGGTGTTTGTACCTAAGTTATCAGGTCTTTGACGTGTGAGTTATCATGCTATTCACACAAAAGTTACTAGGGGTACTCGGGGTATATTTCACTAACATCCCCCACCCATCACCACTATTGCCAAAGTTACCAGCACTGGGGTACCTAAGTTATCAGGTCTGCGATGTGTGAGTTATCATTCTATTCACACAAAAAGTTCTCGGGGTATATTTCACCAAAACTCTCCTCACCACCATCGCCAAAGTTACCAGGACTGTGGTACATAAGTTATCAGGTGTGTGATGTGTGAGTTATCATGCTATTCACACAAAAATTTACCGGGGGTATATTTCATCAAACACCCCCACCCGATCGCCAAATTTACCAAGACCGGGGTACAATAGTTATCAGGTCTGGGATATGTTAGGTATCGTGGTATTCACATAAAAGTTGACATGGGTATATTTCATCACCCATCGTCGCCAATGTATCAGGACCGGGGTGCATAAGTTATTGGGTCCCCAATGTGTGAGGTACCATACATGCTATTCACAACAAAGTTATGAGGGGATAAAAAATATTAAAAACATAACCCCGATAACTTTGGTGCAAATAACATGATAATATATGCATAAAAATTTGATAACTCATGTACAAACACCGCAGTAAGTTTCTTAACCCCAGATATAAAATTGTTGAAAAACATTCCTCGGTAAATTTTATATAAAGGGCATGTTAATATACGCACAACAAAGCTTATAGCTCAGTACAAACGCTGCGGTAATTTTTTGACTCGGTTTAACAAAACATAACCCCAATATTTTTTGTGTAAAAACATGGTAATATTCGTTCGCATACTGGATAACTTATGTACAAACTAGGATACTTTGATATGGGCAAAACAGGTTGGCAAACATAACCTTGGCAACTTCTGCTTAAACAACATGGTACTTTACTTATAATAGACCTGATCATAGCTGGCCAACAGGTCATCCTCGGCACTGCACGACCAAGCACAACCTGAAAAGTTCCGTTTTACAAACGGGCCATGCCGTGTTGGCATGTAGAGCTCACCTCGTGGCCCAGAAACGACACCAATGGTAGAAGATGGTATTGTAGACCTGATAATTTACTTAAAAATACCATGGTAATTTTTGACCCCAAGGAAAAAGTAGTTGAAACATACCCCTGGTAATTTTAATGTAAATACCATGATAAGTTACATACTTGAGGCGTGATAGTGTATGTAGACTAAATGTGGCAACTTTTGACCTGAAAAAAGTCATCAAAATATACCAACATGGGATCTAGTTTCGAAGATCTTGTGAAGGCAACTTTTTAATATGAAAACAAATTTTGAAGCCCAGCGATGGTTTAAGCTACAAAATGTTTTAAAGTTTTGAAATAGGAAAAATCTTTTGCCGGCGTCATTTTTTGTCTCTTATTATGCATGCATGCATGGAATGGTGATCAACACGTGTTGCATGTCTTTCCTCCGTTCATGGATGCTATTAGCTAGGAGAAAAAGGAAAATTAGGCGAGCGATTAGTTAGGAAGAAAAGTGAAAAATGAAGTGGTTGGACCAGAGAAATTAGCGCCGTTCGAATCTATTGCAAAGGTCTGAATGTTCGAAAATTAAAATTCCCAATAGATATAATATATAATACATGCCCACTAAAAAAGGATATGGTACGGTCTTTTAGGGAGCTGTCTAAGTCTTTCAACAACTCGTTTCTTATTCTAAAATCTCGATTACTTTTCTGAACTGTTGGCTCAAGATGTAAGCACTCACATTGCCCATCTCCCTTCTTGCTGAAATTCACTATTTTACTACGGGAGAAAACATTGACAAAATGTTAGTTCTAAGAGACTAGAAGTGAACCAGCGTTTTGTGAGTTTGGTCATTTTTTTTCACAGAATTTGGTGGAGAAAGGAGGAGAATTATGATGTTGTCACTACTGACAAACTTTTATTTCTTTAAAACGAGTGCTAGGCGCCGGCTCGCCGACCCAACAGTTCGGCTGGATGCACCCTAGCCGCCCGAAGAAGCGAGTCCTAGCCGTTTGATCTGCACGCATTGACTCCCCCCACCTCCTTCCTCTCAGCGCGCAGCCCATCCTCCCGGCCGCCGACCATCTCCCCCTCACCTGGACCTCCTCCCTCTATCGCCATAGGCTGTTGGATGCACTCTCTGTCCTCCTCGTTGTCAGTCGAGCACGAAGTCGTCACCCCATGGTAGCAAAACCAATGCCGTCTTGAAGCACGCCGACATCCTCTGTCGTTGAGACACCTAGCAGTTGTCATCTTAGAACACCCCATCGTGCACTCTTCTGCCGCCGACGACAGCTCTGAACGTCACCGCTCGCACCATCGACACATTCATTGAAGATTTTTCCATGCCGGTTGAAGCTTTTTCGTAGATTGAAGCTTTTCACCGTGCCAATTTGAAGCTTTTTTCAACTATGGTCGAAGTTTTTTTTGTAAATGGTTGCATTTTTTTTCTCTTGCACTATCCGGTTGAAACTTTGTATATCTTTAGGATGAATCTTTTTTCACCTAAGGTTGAAGCTTTTTCATAAAATGGTTCCCGCTTTTTCAGTTGACATTGGCTGGTTGAAGCTTCCCCTGTTGATGGTTGAAGCTTTTCTATGTAGGCTTGAAGCTTTTTGGTCAATGGTTGCAACACTCATATAGGTGGTCGTAGCTTTTTGTCCCCGGTTCCATCTTTGCACTCTTAGGTTGTAGCTTTCACCAAAGCCCGATGTAGCTCCTGAGTTGTTGGTTGTAGCACTACCCTCGTCTCGTTTCATAGCGTTTGTTAGGTTGAAGCAAAAAAAAAAGGTTGTCGCTCGCAGCGCAGCTGATGGCTGTAGAAGGCTAACAAGGAAATCTTGGACTAGTAGCTGGGGTGGGTCCTTGCAGCGGTGGTGGTGAGGGCGTGCAAAACAGTGGTTCTGGTGGGGAGGTAGAGATAGAGGAGGGGAAGAGGTCAAGATCGGGGGTGTCGTGTCCATGGATGAGAGGCTTGCCGGCAATGGGGGAACGAGAGAGGTTGGCGCCAAGTAGGCCGTGAAGATGCGTTGGGAGATGATGCAAAGAAGAAGGGGAGGAGGAAGATATTCAGGAGGAGATAAGGTGGTCCTACTGGGGCGAGAGCACTGGGCCGCATGACCGTTCCTTCATCGAATGTGTCGGCGCGTCCGTCGCAATAGTTCAGCGAGTAGGAAGTAGAAAAACGTTTTCCTTTTCTAAACATAAGTACCAACACAAAAATATAGCATGGGTATACTTGGGACTTCGTTGCCAAAACAACAAAATTATATCTCTACGTCAAAATATTCAGAGGGAAAGACAAGTAGGAGCAAAGGAAAAGAAATTATGTATGAACTTGCGATAGTAAAGAAATAAAAGTGACAGACTGCATAATAAATATTACTATCACAATGGGCAATATAAAGTGACATTCCATTGCAATAAGAGCTCGTACATCCAAAAACTAAAAGCGCATGACAACCTCGGCTTCCCTCTTCGAATGGCTTATATTTTACTTTTTAGTCTTTTACTTTTATACGAGAGTCAAATATTTATCTCCATTCAGCCCTCAACTATTCTCCTCTTGGTAAGCATCATGTGGTAGGGAAATATCCAGACATGTATATCCAGTTGGATGTAAATTCTCGTGAGTTATTATTGTTGACATCATCCTAGAGATAGATAAGTTGGGAGGTGAAACATAAAACCCCCATCTTCCTCAGTGTGTGATGGAGACATTTGTTCCATAAATATGCTTTGAGCATTGACAATCCTAGAACACTATATGATGGTTGAATATGTGAAAATTTCCAAATTAAAAGCTCTTACATGGGCTCTTCCTAAAGTATGATGAATTGTAATTGCTTTGACGACCGATAACATAGTTTGCTATCTTTCAAGAATGTGTATTGCTTATACTTTTGCATTGTGGATAGATTATTACTTGTTTATGAAAAGATTTATGATGATTTATTGCAACCATAATAATTATCTTGCTGGTGCTATGTACATATTTTATTTCATCGACACCTCTCTCTCTCTAGGCATACGTTCATAATTATCGAGTTTGGTATTATCTCGAGGACAAGCAAGGTCTAAGCTTAGGTGATTGATACATCCATTTTGCATCATGTTTTCCTACTATTATTTATAATGTTTTGGGTTAATATTTCACTTTATATTGAAATTATAATGCCTTTTCTATCTTATTATGCAAGATTTATATGAAGAGGGAAATTACGGTCAACTGGATTTTTGGACCTGAATAGAGCTACAATTGAGATAACTAAACTCCAGAGCTCCAAATGAACTGGAAAGTTACGAAGATTTATTTTGGAATTAATGAAAAATATTGGAAGAAGAACCATTAGGAGGGACCCCACTGGTGAGCCACAAGCTTAGGTGGCGCTCCCCCTTGGGGTGCGACATGTGAATTTGTGGGCCCACCGTCAGGCTTGAGTGGCCCTCCTCCTATATGTTGCTATTTACCCTAAAAAATTAGAAGAATACTTTCGGGACAAAGCACCACGTCTCGAGGCGGAACCTGGCAGAATCGCTTTTTCTACCGGATGGAGTGATTCTGCCGGGGATACTTCCCTCGAGGAGCGGGAATCGAAGTGTTCATCATCTCCAACAGTCCCTCCATCGTGGGAGGACTCATCTCCATCAACAGCTTCATCAACACCATATAATCTCAAACACTGGTTTATCTCTTGTATTCAATATTTGTCCCCAAACCTGAGATTGGTTCCCGTGGGTTACTAGTAGTGTTGATTACATCTTGTGGTTTATGCTAATTTGTTTACTTGGTGGAAGATTATATGTTTAGATTTTTAATTACATACTCCCTCTGTTCCTAAGTATAAGTCTTTTTAGAGATTTGAATAGGGGACTACATACGGAGCAAAATGAGTGAATCTAGACACTAAAATGTGTCTATATACATCCGTATATAGTATCCTAGCGAAACCTCTAAAAAGACATACATTTAGGAATGGAAGGAGTATTTATTATCTCTCATCATGAACATGAATAAGCTTTATGAGTAGTTTCGTTATTTTTTGAGGACATGGGACAAGTCTTGTTATAAACTATCTTGTGAAGTTAGTATTCGTTCAATATTTTGATGACATATATGTTGTGTTACCTCTAGTGGTGTCATGTGAACACCAACTACATGAAACTTCACCATACTTGGGCCAAGAGAAAATCACAGTAGGAAATAGTTGATGGGTTGCTAGAGTGATAGAAACTTAAACGCTAGTTTATGTACTATTTCATAAGGGGTTAATTTGGATCCATATGTTCATGATATGATTAGATTTATCTTCATTCATATTTTCTAATTGCGAATGCTTGGATGGGTAATCATAGCTAAGAACAACATCTTAAGACCGCTCCATCCACATATCAATTTATCAAAGTAGTGAATGCAAATCAACTAAAACGCGATAGACATGACTAGACAAAATTCCCATGTGTCCTCGAGAATTCTTTGTTCAGCAGAAGAAACACTTTTCACCTATTGTTTGCATAATAACGATTAGGATACTTAGCTGCACTTTTTTTACTATCATTACTTGCTACTTGCTATGAATTATCTTGTTATCAAACTAAACATTACTACTACTTTCAGTACTCGTAGAGAATACCTTGCTGAAACCCGCTTATCATTTCCTTCTACCCCTGTTCGGTTCGACACTCTTACTTATCAAAAGGACTAAGATTGTCCCCTTATACTTGTGGGTCATCAAATACCCTAGACAAAGATGAAAGTCTTCACTGGCTATCTTTGCTAGGACTGGCGGTTTTTGCACTCCTTTTTTACTCTTCTATTTTTGCAGGGTGCCTCACTTCATCGAGGATGCTCTGACATCTACCGACCTAGGATCCACTCCCCAAAGCAACATGAAGGGTTTCATTGCCATGCCTAGGGTGCAAGACTCTCTCCTTTCCGACCACTCTAAGTTAAGAGGGGGCGATTAGATGCCTTCGCCACCAACATCCGATGTTGGAGGCAGGGGCCATGTTCCCATTCCCTAGGTCAACACCTTGGGTGTGGGTAAAAAAGAAGATGCTCATAGAGAACCTCACTCTCTGGTTCCTTAAGAGGAGAGGTAGGAAGTTTCGCCTGGCTCCTCTACTCCCGGGGCTTCTGAGGCAACAACCTCTGAGCCAAATAATCCGAATATTGCTCTTCCTATCTCTTTGGCTACCATGTCTAATGAATGATTAGCCACCTCCTCGGGGAGGTCTTTCTAGGAGTTGGTGACATGGTCGGAAGACCAGGCGGCACGACATCACCGAGAGGTGGAGGTGGCTCTGAAGATATCAATGCTGGTGTCCAATCAGCGAATGAGCCCCCACACCGTGAGGGCAAATGTAAGTTCCTAGAGGACGGGGTGCTGGACATGCTCCTCGACATAGCCGGAGGTATGGAGGTACAAACACTAATATTTCTCCATCTTACTTTGAATGCCAGTAGCCCTTAAGGTGCAACTCCATTGGTACAATCTAAGTTCTCCTTATGCATAGTAGCTTTATTTGTAGTTTGTTCTGAGGTGTGGTTTAGCAGAGGAAGATGAAAAACTGCATTAAGGAAACCGAGCCTCAGTTTTGTTTGTAGAAAATGGCGATCCGAGTAGCCTTCGATATTTGGATCAGTTTGTAGAAAACTTATATGAGGATGGAGCTTCTCAGTTTATGAGCTATACCAGGATTGAAAATCGTGACACAAAGTAGCACTCGAGTCTCAAGACGTTTTTTTTCCGAAGGATCAAAATCCTTGCCCGTATGTGCTACCATATCTAATGATTTATATTTTTCTTATTAATTATTTTTAGAAGGCGGTGACCAAGCTCCATGCAACGAAGTTGGCATTGTAGGAGATCAAGGTCTGACTTGCCGAAGAAGAGCTGAAGGTTTGGCAGCTAAGGGGAAACACCGATTTAGTCACTCGTAAGCTTAGCATATCCATACGTAATGTATGCTCTTTACTGCTTGTTATGGTGACAGTGCTTATTTGTTGATCCTCACCGCCCAACTCCACACCACATGTAACTTAGATGGAGAATGAGCTGTAGGATGCTCGGGCTGAAGCGCAAGTGTTAGAGCATATTTCTCCATATGTGGTTTTGGTAATTGATGGCAATCCGTATGGACTAATGATTGCTTTGAGTTATATTCGAAGCATTTGTCCATAGGCACTTCTTGAAGTCCATATGTCGGTTTCAACTAGTTTATATGATAACCAAGGTGGTATTCAAGGTTTTATGCAAAGATTGGTCGTGAAGACACAAGGTTGATCAAGACAAAGTCAAAGACTGAATCAAGTTGATCAAAACACAAAGCATGCAAGATGTACATAGAGGGATCAATTGATCCACTGGTACGGTAAGTACTGTCCATTATGATTTGTGTACTAACCCAAGGTCTTCGCAAGAGTTCTATGTGAGGTTAGGTGTGTTTCCATGGGCTTCTGTCAAGAGGAAGATCTCATACAACCCATGGAGGATGACATCAAGTGGTGATTGTCGTCAAGATTGCTGTGTGCAAGTTCAGGTGGAGGAACACGAAGATATCATGTTGAAGCTCATCGTCCATTGTGGTGGCAATGGACTTGTGAAGATGTGTTGCAGAGTGGCTCACCCATAGTGAGTATGGGAGAGCAATAAAGAAAGGTGGTCCATCTTGAGGAAGTCAAGATCGTCATATTCTAGGTCAAGTGAACTATGTGCAAGGTATAGGTTTGCCCTTGATAGGTTTTCTATTTTACACGACTCACGGTGGTAGTTGGGAGACTAGGTTATATGATAGATTGCCGTACTATCAAGTGGTGCTCTCAAGTGAGTAGCTTGATCATATCGTATGTTGAGAGCTAAAATCATTGCATTCTTGGCATCATCATCTTTCTTGGTTCTTGGTTGGCTTTTCTCTATGTGGGTTCTTGAGCTTATGATCATCTTCATGACAAGCTTGGGTTCATCGAGAATGGAGTCCATGTGCATGTTCTATCATGTTTTCAATGTTAGAGTTTTTGCCGGTTCCATCATTCATAGTGTTTTCGCATGTCTATATCTTGGCGTTTTCATAACTGCCTATTCCTAAGATAACTTTGGTCACTGTTAGATATATCTTGTCACCATGAATCCAACAAGCTTGAGTTTGCTCAATTCACAGCTCGTATGTGAAAGTTATGGTAGTCCTGGTATTCATGCTTTTCATTATTAAAAAGCCCAAGCGGTAGTACCGCTCCGAGGAGCGGTACTACCACTTATCTGAGGTAGTACCGCCCAGGTCAGCGGTAGTACCACTCTCAGGCAGTAGTGCCCTCACCAAGGCCGCTGCTTCCGGGTCTCGACACTTTCTGTGCGGGACTGAGCAGTTTCTGGAGTGGTAGTTTTGGGCGGTAGTACCGCTCAAAGAGCGATAGTACTTCTGTGGCAGTACTACCTCTCCCATGGGTGGTACTACCTGTGAGAAGAGGTACTACCTCTCCCCCGAGCGGTACTACCTATCAAGCGGTACTACCTCTCCCCCGAGTGGTACTACCTCTCTCCCAAGCGGTACTACCTCTCCCCCGAGTGCTACTACCTCTCTCCCAAGCGGTACTACCTCTCCCCCTAGTGGTACTACCTCTCTGGTAGAACTACACTCATGTTTTCTGTCTTGTTGGGCTGTTTTGACTGTTCTAAGCGGTAGTACCACCCCCTTGAGCGGTAGTACCGCTTTAGCACGACTTGTGGGCATAACGGTTGGATTCACGGGAGCTTATGTAAGGGGGCCTTCTTCCCCAATGGTCCCGATCCATTGAGCTCGTGTTTGCCCCCCCCCATTGTTGTCCTTCTACAAGCTTTCTATCTCTCAATCCATCCAATGATTCTTGATGCTTCTTGAGGGAAAATAGAGAAGAGATCTAGATCCACATTTCCACTAATCACTTTCTCCTCTATGTGAGGGGAACCCTTTGGATCTAGATCTTGGAGTTCTTCGTGTTCTTCTTCGTTCTTCCTCTCATTTTCTTCCATAGCATTAGTTGGTGCCGTGGGATTTAGAAGAGAAGGGCTTGCATTTGGTTCATAGGTTTGAGTTCTCCACGGTGATACGTGGAAGTGAAGGTTGAGAAGCTTATTACTGTTGGGTGCTTGGTACCTTAGATCTTGTTCTTCTTGGGTGCTTTGGTGTCCTAGAAGCTTGGTGGTGCCTCGGAGCTCAATCATTGTGGTGTAAAGCTCCGGGCAAGCGTGTGGGTAACTAATTAGGTTGTGGATATTGCCCCATGCATTTTAGGTTACCTCGAAGCCATATTCCATTGTAGTGAAGCTTCGTGGTGGTGTTGGGAGGCTCCAATTAAGTTGTGAAGATTCCACAACCTTGTTTGTATGGGTTCGGTGACTGCCCTCAAGGGTCCCTTAGTGGCGACATCTTGCATTGTGCAAGGGCGTGAGGAGATTACGGTGGCCCTAGTGGCTTCTTGGGGAGCATTGTGCCTTCACAGTGCTCCAAATGGAGATTAGCATCCGCAAGGGTGTGAACTTCGGGATACATCATCGTCTTCTCGTGCCTCGGTTATCTCTTACCCTAGCCCTTTACTTATGCACTTTCTTTGTGATAGCCATATTGTTTCTTGTTATATATCTTGCTATCACTTAGTTGTTTATCTTTCTTAGCATAAGTTGTTGGTGCACATAGGTGAGCCTAGTTGTTGTAGGTTTTGTTCCGCATTTGTTCAAGCCTAAATCGTAATTATTTTAAAGTGCTTGTTCACCCCCTCTAGGCGACATCCATGTCCTTTCAATTGGTATTAGAGATCGGTCTTTCATTATTAGGTTTTACCACCTAGAGAGTAAGGATGTCGACCACGGGATTATGATTCTCTAACACTCTTAGTTTCAAAATTTTGATGTTTGAGTAATTCGCATGCTTAATCTCTTTAGGGTCATGGACCCAAATTTAGAGCGAATTGTAGATATGGGTTTTTATAGTCCAAAGTATTCTCAAAATATATCTTTAAAGTATGAGAAAAACTCTTATCTCAATGCTCAAGCTTCTAATATGCTTTTTGATGCTTTGAGCAATGTAGTTATATTTGGACTCATGCCGTTCCGGGGTGCTCATGAGTTGTGGACAAAGCTTCAAGATAAATATGGTGTGTCCAATATTTGTAGGCATGATTGTTCTCCCTCCACCTACGGTCGCGTTGTCTTCTCAACTTCATCAGCTTCATCTACATGTAGATTGCCACAAGGTAACGATATGTTGAGTAGTGGTGATCATTGCAATGATGATAGCAGGCTTATTGTTGATGATCCTTCATCACTATCTTATTGCAATGCTTCATATTTGGATGTTACCACTTCAAGCACTCTAGATGTTTTACATGCTTGTAGTGATAGTCCTCGCATATCATGTAGAAACTGCTTGACTAAATCTCATGACGATATGTTTGCTATATTTTGTTTCCATGATAAAATTGTATCTATTTCCTCGAGTTGTTGTGATAATAATGTAAGGGAAATCCATCACTCCATGGAACAAGATGAGGCCTTCAATGATGCTTCAAGGGGTTCTACATCATCATCTATTGTTTCTCACTTTTACCTTCTGGCTAAGGCTTCAAAGGTATTTCCTTTTTTGTATCCTGATATATCTCATGATGATGATATTGATGATAATAAGGATGAGGATGATGATGAAGAGAGTGATAATATTGCTTCCTTCAAAATTAAGGGGGAAATGACTTTTAAAGGTCTTCATAAGAATAAAATTGCTCGTTCCAACTTCATGGAAATCATGTCTATTGCCATTGAGGGCAAGAAATATATTGATGAGTTGGAATCTCATCTCGAGGAGCATGAGGCCACCATTGAGACAATTTAAGGTCATGAGCATGATTACGCTAGTGAGATCGCGGAGCTATGTCAAGCTCTTGAAAATGATCAAACCACCAAGGAATCTCTTGAGGAGACCTTTGCTCTAGAATTATCTAGATTAAAGGAATACCATGATAGAGATCTCGATGTGGCTAATGATTTTAGAACTAAAATGATAAGCTTGAAGTTGCAGATGCTAAAATCCTTGAGAACTTTGATCACCTCGAAAATAGCTTAAGGGGCATTAGGAGTTTTCTCATCAAACTCACCGAGTCTCATGCTCAACTTGAAGCTTCATATGCAAAAGAGCTTGCCAAGTTGCCTTCTCCTCTTGTTGTTAATGATGATGTTTGTGCTGCTAACTCTATTTCTTGTGAAGCATCCATATTAAAGGAGAGTGTTGAGCTAAGGGAGCAACTTGAGTTGCTATCTAGAAATTATGAGAAATTGGAAGACTTTCATGTCACGCTCACAAGCTCTCATGATGATCTTCTATTATCCCATAATGTGCTAAATTAGCTCATGAGGCTATTACTACCAAGGTAACATCAAGTGAGCCTCAAGTGGACATTAGCACTACTTCTAGTCAAACTGCTATATTGCCATGTGCTAGTCCTCGTAATTCATCTACTCATAATGTTGCTACATCTTATGATGAATTACTTTCCTTCCCTTGTTGCTCTAATGATGAAGCTTATACTTCCTCTAGTACTTGTGTTGATACTAACCATGTAGAGGAAATCAAAGAGCTCAAGTCCCAAGTCACTTCCTTGAAGAAAGACTTGGAAAAGAGTAATGATGGGATGTCCACACTCAACAATATCTTGTGTGGGCAAAAATCCCCAAATGACAAGGGTGGACTTGGATTCAACTCCAACAAGAAGAAGTGGTCCAAAAGCTTCAAGAAGAAGGGCCAATAAAAAGCCAAGAATTCGGCCAAGATTATTTGCTTCAATTTCAAAATTGAAGGCCACCATGTTCAATCACATAATCACAAGCGCCAAGGGAAATGACCACAAGTTCAATCACATAATCAACCTCAAGTTGAAGAAAGGCCTTTTCCCAAGAAGACCCAAGCCAACGCTCCTCAAGTTGATAAATCAATTGAGAACAAAGTAAAGGGTAAATGTTGCTACTTATGTCGTGAGAAGGGTCACTTCGCTTCTTCTTGCACGAAAGGTAATTTACCCAATCCACTCATTATTGATGATATCTATTCTCTTGGGAAGGATAAGGTTCGCAATGTGTTTGCAAGTTTGTTGGTACTCAAAGTGGTGTCAAGAAAAGTACAATTTGGGTTGCCAAGCCTATTGTGATTAACCTCTTAGGACCCAACTTGGTTGGGGACCAACAAGCTCAAACTTGATCAATGGGTGATGTTTAAGGACATTGGAGACTTGGATACATCATGAAGAATTAAAGGATCTTCATCATTCATATTATCTCAAGATAAGTCATTTGGATTATCGAGTTTCCGTTCTATATACTATGTGCCTCCTTACGGTAACTTGTACTTAAATTGTTTACATTGTTAGTTACTTGCCCCTTTGCATGTTGTGGTTATGTACCTTGCATGTATGTGTATATGTTGTCCTTTCAACTTGCTTGAGTAATCAAGTATGTGTATGTTGTTTGCATATCATGTACATGTGAGTCTTGTGTTAAGCCTTTTTGGATCTTGTTTGTATCTTTGTTGGCTCTTTTCAGATATTAATGGATTATCCCATTTTGGGGGAGTCCTAAATATGTGTGTACATGAGAAATACTACTTAGTAATGATATTACAACATTATCTAGTCTCTATGTGGTATGTCTTACTCATGAGAAATTCAAATTCTAAATGGTCCATTAATTATCTCTTTTTGGTTTTCATTTGTCACTTGTTAATAATGTTGGGTTGTGACATTATGGGGGAGTAATATGCTATGTGCATATTATAAGCCTAGAAAATGTGTATATTTGAGGTATTGCCACTTAGTGTTGATATTGTAAATTATCTTGTTCCTAGGTGGCATGATTAGCTGTACAAGTGTTATTTGCTTGTGATTTAGGCGTGGCGATGATGTTGGTTATCTTAGCAATCTACCAATGGAATTTGTAAGTGCATCTAGCGCCCTTAGTGATTTTGGTGGTTTGAAGACTTATAGGTTAGGAGACTAATGTGTTTGTAAGTGTACACATGCTCTGTAAGTCGCTGAGGAGTTTGAGTTATACGCTGAATATTGACCCCTAAAAAATGTATGTCTTCGGCTAAAGACTTTGGTCTTACCTTGAAGACTTTGAACGCGAAGAAATTGCCATAAAATTGATATTCCTCATGAAGATATTGAAGATGAGGAATTCGGTGTGTCCTGAAGAAAAATTGTCTGAAGACTTTCAAGCGTGAAGATTTACTCTTTCTGTTTCATTTTCTTTACTCTTGAGTCATAGGAACACCGTACTGTTAAAGGGGGTGGAGGTAATACTACGGAATAAATTTCCTTATGATGCTCAACCCAAGCCTAAACCTACCAAAGCCTCAATGTGAGGAATATGAGAGACATGAGAACTTTCATAGTTTAAAGTTCCGACCGTTGCCGCGACACGCCCCACCTCACTGATCTTATCCACCCAACGATCACATTATTTAAGGGCATTTATTTCAAATCATGTCGGGATGCTCTCAGGCTATAAATAGCCGCCCCCACAACCACTAGCTGGTTGTCTGCTCTGAGAGAAACTCACACTTGTCATTTAGAGCAACCCAAATTCCTTAGAGTCTTTGAGAGAAAATCATCAAGTGAAGAAATACCCCAAAGACCAAACCGAAAACCAATTGATTGAGCATCGCTGAAGAATTTGTTCCTATGTGGAACTGAAGCCTTTTACCTTTGAGGACCGTGCATCCTCCAGACGGTTAGGCGTCATGGTCTAGAGCATCCAGCAGTCAATTGTGGATCGCCGGGTGACCGAGTTTGTGAGGGTTTGGAAGTCTGCCCTAAAGACTTACCACGAGTGTTGGGTGAGGACTGTGTGTCCTTAGCTCAAGGAGAATACGGTGGGGGTTGTGTGTCCCGGGACCGTGTGTCCTTTGGTTTCAATACCAAGCCGCTCCAAACCAGACGTACAACTGTCACAACAGTTGGAACTGGGTCATCAATAACTGTCTTCATCGTGATACATGTTCTATTTCTTCAACTCTTTCATTTCCTCAAATTGTATGTTGAAGACTTTGATATGCACTGTTGAAGCATTTGTTTGAAGACTTTCTCTGAATTTCCTCAACCTCAAATTCTTCACTTAAGATAATCTTCACCTGCTTACTCTGTACTTGCGAACTGTGCAAACCGAATCTCTTAATCTTCAGCAAGTAATCTGCTACTGAAGTTTTTCCACACCTGATCCTGTACTACTTCCGCTGCACTTAATTCATGATTGAGGACTTTCCCCACAAGGAATTTCCTCAGCGATGAAATTCTAAAAATCGCCTATTCACCCCCCTCTAGTTGATATAACGCACTTTCAATTGGTATCAAAGCTAGGTACTCCCTTGTTCTGTGTGATTTTGGTTTAACCACATGGAGTTTTAGTTATGTCGACCGCAGGTATGATCAAGGTTACTGCAGGATGTCCTAACTTCGAAGGAAAGGACTTTCCCTACTGGAAGACCAAGATGCAGATGCATCTTCAGGATATTGACAATGATCTCTGGTACATTGTGGAACATGGTATTCCCTACATCACTTCTACCATCTTTGCCGCTGATGTGAAGAAATTCAAGCAACTTGATTCTCAAGTGAAGAATATCATCTATGGCCATCTGAGCAAAGGTCAGTATGGCAGAGTAAGTGCTTTGGGAACAGTCAAGCTTATATGGGATAGGGTGTCCAAAGTCAATGAAGGAATCTCAACTCAGCCTGACTCGCGTTGATGTTCTTGGCAATCTCTTCAATCGCTTCAAGAGTCTTGACAATGAAAGCTTCCAAGGTACCTTTGATTGCCTCACTGACATCTCCAATGAACTGCAAGCACTGGGAGCTCGAGATATCACTGACCATGAAGTTGTGAAGAAACTGCTAAGATCTGTTGATCCATCATTTGGTACACTGGTTCTGATGATTCAGGAAAGAGGATACTATAAGATGTTTGATCCTGCTAATATACTTGAAAGACTCAATACTCATGAATTCCAACAGGAAGAAAAGAGAGATCTGTATGGACCAAGCTACTCAAGACCTCGTGCGTTCAAGGCTAAAGAAATTTCCTCATCTGAAGAAGAAGACTCAGATTGCAGCATTATTGACCCTGAAGAACTTGGATAGGAGCTTGCAATGCTCGTGAGGAAATTCCAGAAGTTTACAAAGCATGGCCAGTTTGGTTAATCTTCAAGAAGAGATATGAAAAAAATCAGAATCTTCATCTGAGGACTACAAGAAAAGAACCTGTCACAAATGTTAGAAATCTGGTCACTACATAGCCGACTATCCTCGCCGGGTGAAAGAATCAAAGAAGAAGAAATACAAGGATGAAAGTTCTGATGACTCGAAGAAAAATAAGAAATCTTCAAAATCATCATCCTCAAAGTCCTCATCGCACAAAAAGACCAGTTTCAGAAAGGCTCGGGCACTCATTGGCAAGGAAATGGATTCAGAGAAAGAATCTGAGGAATGTGATGAAGTTGAAGGTTCAGAAAAAGATTCAGAGTCTGGTGTGGTAAGTTTTGCACTGGCTATCACATTCGTCAACAAGTCAATCTTCAACCTTGAAGAAAATGAAAACGCTATCTACACTGATGAATATGTCGATGACTTCGCTCCAACCTATTGCTTCATGGCAAAAGGTTCAAAGGTACCTAATGATACTTCCTCCTGTGACTCAAGTGACTGTGAATGTGATGATTACAAGAAACCCAGTTACAGTAAACTTGCCAACATTGCAACTAAACAACAAAGTGCCATTGAAAAGCTTCAAAAACCGCTAGACAGAAGAGATGATCTGTTGAATGATGAAATGAATCGCACCCATGTCCTCACTGAAGATGTGAAAAGTCTTCAGTCTAGATTGGATAGTCTTGAAGATCGTTACGACACACTCTTGGCTGATCATGAGAAACTTTCCTATGAATTTCATCAAAGGAAACTTGATCCTGAGAAGTTGAAAATGTCTCATGATGATCTTCGAGTGGAAAACGATTCATTGCTTTCTCAACAGATCAGTGCCGCTCAGGTTGAATTCACTCCACCATGTCTCAAATGAATCGAGCGTGAAACTGCCAATTCTTCACCAGAATCATCAAATAATTCTATCTCTACAAATTCTTAAATTGTTCCTATGGTATCAAATTCTTCACTTGAGGAAACCACAAATGCTACTGATGAAAATGGAGGGATGAAGGAATTGTATGTGACAGACATTTACAAAAGTCTCAAAGGCCTCAAACCCTTTGCGATGTGCTCAAAAAGCAGATTTTGAACAGGAACCCGAGGAAAGAAGGAATTGCCTTCGAGAGGAAATTGAATGCTGATGGATTGTACTAGAAACCTGAGAAGTACCCCAAAACCTCATGGGTTGCGGCTAAAGGTCCTCCCATCGATCCATCCACTCCTACAGGCTTTGCATGTGAATTATCCTATTCCTCAGATGAGTCATTTGACTCCAACTATAAACTATTCAAAAGTCAATCTGGTGAAGTATTTTCTCGATATGTTGGAACTAAGTGTAGGAATGGACCACCCGTGAGGAAAACCTGGGTCCCCAAAATTTTCTTGGAAAATCTTCAGGTGAATGTCCTCATGACACCACTTGTGAAGAACCTGAACCCCAGATCAAATTCCTCAGGTGGACCAAAGTCTTCAAGAGGATCAAAATCCTCAAATGGCCAATACTATTCTCATACTCGTGCTAATGCTTCTGATATGCAGGGAAATTACAAGGGATGTGAATGTGAGCATTATTCCTCAAATCATTATGTTCATAAATCCTCAAAGAACTTCTTTTCCTATTCATTTGAGTACTCTAATCCCCCTACTGTGAAAAGAAGTGCATTAGCTTCAATGCCACCTTTGTCATATGGTGCTCGCAGGATGATGGAGTCTTTTCCACCCCTTTAGATGTGGGTGGTGAAGAAATTGTACTAATCACTTCTGCGGGTCAGGTCTCGAGATGAAAGTCATCAAGAAATCGTTTGAACCTGTTGAAGGCAAAGGCAAGTCTGTGATAGATGAAGGAAATCGGCCCCTTGATAGCCAATTTTGCAAGGCCAATTCATACTCATATGATGACACTGGAACTCAAGAGCCTCCAAGCCCAACTGCCCCCAGAGTGACGACCAACAGAGAGCTACTCCTTAGTCTTCATCAAAAAGTCGATCGCAATCACAAGTGGGTGAAATGCCAGTTTGGTGCCATTGTGAAAACCCTCAACGAGACTCAAAATGCAGTGAAGAAAAATCAGTATTATCTTCATGAGGTGTTTGATCGCACTTGGGCCACCTTGGCTCATCTGAAGACTCAAGAGGAACTTGAGGAATTGGAATTTACTCAAGACTTTGACTGGTCGTGGCCTCCAAATAATAAATTCAAGCCAATTCCAGTTCCTGACTTGGAGGACAGTTCATTTTCTTCATTTCGCACTGCTGAATCAGATGAAAAACCAGAAGACACTGCAACTGGTCCAAAGAAGAAGCCTGTCTCCAAGAATCCTCATGCCTCTACATCAACCAAGAAGTGAATTTCTTCAGGGGCGTTAGTCCTTAGTTTTGTCCTTTCCGTCACTTGATGACAAAGGGGGAGACATCTGAGAGTTAGTCTTCAAGTGGGATCTATTTTGGGGCTTATAAACTTTATTAAGTTACAAACTCTTGGCTCTTCTGAAGTGTTTGATGTAATGAGTTGTAACTTAAGCCCGATGGCGCTCTGACTCTTTTGAACGTTTTTCTTCGCATGCTTATTCCTCAAAGTCTATTAATGCAGGCATACTGAAATTCGTCAGACACCATTTTTCATCATGCATTTTCAAATTCCTCATATTATTTCACAAATGTATGCATGATTTACAAGATACAGGGGGATATCTCCATGATATAAATCATCCATGTGCATCTTCTGTGCAAAGCAAATTCCTCGAAATATGAACATCTTCAGGGGGAGTCTCTCGGTATCTTGATTTCAAATTCCTCAAACTCAGTATTTACATTTCATATAATTATCCCCGTTGAAAACTTAACCTAATTGTCATCAACCACCAAAAAGGGGGAGATTGTAAGTGCATCTAGTCCCTTAGTGATTTTGGTGGTTTGAAGACTTATAGGTTAAGAGACTAATGTGTTTGTAAGTGTATACAAGCTCTATAAGTCGCTGAGGATTTTGAATTATACGATGAATATCGACCCCTAAAAATGTATGTCTTCTACTGAAGACTTTGGTCTTACCTTGAAGATTTTGATCGCAAAGAAATTGCGATGAAATTGATATTCCTCATGAAGATATTGAAGATGAAGATTTCGGTGTGTCCTGAAGAAAAATTGTCTGAATATTTTGAAGCGTGAATATTTATTCTTTCAGTTTCATTTTCTTTACACTTGAGTCATAGGAACACCGTACTGTTAATGGGGGTTGAGGTAATACTATGGAATGAATTTCCTCATGATGCTCAACCCAAGCCTAAACCTACCAAAGCCTCAAAGTGCGGAATATGAGAGACATGAAGACTTTCACAGTTGAAAGTTCCGACCGTTCCCGCGACACGCGCCACCTCACTAAACTTATCCACCCAAGAGTCACATTATTTAAGGGCATTTATGTGAAATCATGTCGGGATGCTCCGAGGCTATAAAGAGCCGCCCCCACAACCACTAGCTGGTTGGCTGCTCCGAGAGAAACTGACAATTGTCATTTAGAGAAACCCAAATTCCTCAGAGTCTTCGAGAGAAAACCATCAATTGAGGAAATACCCCAGAAACCAAACCCCAAACCAAAAACCAAGTGATTGAGCATCACTGAAGAATTTGTTCCTGTGTAGAACTGAAGCCTTTTACCTTTGAGGAGTGTGCATCCTCCAGATGGTTAGGCGTCATGGTCTAGAGCATCCAGCTCTCAATGGTGGATCGCCGGGTGACAGAGTTTGTGAGGGTTTGGAAGTCTGCCCTGAAGACTTACCATGAGCGTTGGACAAGGACTGTGTGTCCTTAGTCAAGGAGAATATGGTAGGGACTATGTGTCCCGGGACTGTGTGTCCTTTGGTTTCAATACCAAGACACTCCAAACCAGACGTACAACTGTCACAGAAGTTGGAACTGGGTCATCAACAACTATCTTCATCGTGATACGGGTTCTATTTCTTCAACTCTTTCATTTCCTCAAATTGTATGTTGAAGACTTTGATATGCACTGTTGAAGAATTTGTTCGAAGACTTTCTCTGAATTTCCTCAACCTCAAATTCTTCACTTAAGATAATCTTCACCTGCTTACTCCGTACTTGCGAACTGTGCAAACCGAATCTCATAATCTTCAACAAGTAATCCGCTATTGAAGTTTGTGCACACCTCATCCCGTACTACTTCCGCTGCACTTAATTCATCATTGAGGACTTTCCCCACAGGGAATTTCCTCAGCGTTGAAATTCTAAATATCGCCTATTCACCCCCCTCTAGTCGATATAAAACACTTTCAAAATTTATTCCAAATACTTCTTGTCGTTTGAAAATTGGTATTCTTTTATGTGGTCGAAATTGCTAATCATCTTAACATTGGATTTTGTTTATCCGTTTTCTTCCTTCTCTCTTGTGGACCTTTTTGACCATGTCTAGTGTTTCTATAGATATAGGGAAAGTGATGATCCCATCGTGTGCATTTTGTATTCAAATGAAAATTCTATATAATGCACATATCTTGGGGGAGCTATCGTATTTTCTTTAGAACACTCCTTTTATGTGTTTATCATAAAATATTTTAATCCATATCAAGTGCGTGTAGGTGGCAGGCTTGCCTTTTTTATGGTGCTTTGTGCCATCATGAAAATTCATCGAGGGTTTGGTTTGGTTGGAACCATCTATCTTTTGGGACCTTGATACCTCTTGTTTGTTTTCCTTCAGTTTGTATCTTGTTTCCTTTTATTTGTCATGTGTCAATGGATATCTCATTCCTTGATGTATCTTTTAATTGGTATCCTTCAAGTGATAGTTTTTTGTTTGGTATCTAATTCTCACTTGATACCTTGTCATTTGGTATCTTATCAACTATGTGTTGATTTGATTCTTTAAAGCCTTGAGCATGCATATTTACTACATGTACTTTCTTTAGCATGCTATATTTCTTTGACCCAATATACAAGGGAAACTCCACCATGTAATAAACTGGCTAAAGTGTGCATGAAATTCAGTTTCATATATATATGCATGTATTTATGTGGAGTTTGTCCTGTGTATTGTTGGTTTTCTAACTTTTTGGTCCCAATGAGTTTGGGTAAAATTTTGTTTGGGTTGTTGTTCTAGGAACAATTGGAGATGCGTTGGATGCTCGGCTCACTTACAAGGAAGGTGTTGATACCATGCATTTATTGGAGACAAGCTAGGATGATCGATGAACATTTATCTACTACATCAATCCAATGCTATCTCGGTAACAAGTATCTCCTTCATGCATACATTCCTTGAATTCAACCTTTTGTAGGTTGCATAATGGCATGCATTTCTTGATTCGTTCTTGTGGTACTTGTTTCCTTTCTCAGTGCATCCCAATGATGATGTCTTATTTCTAGTTGTGATGCCTTGGATGTTCGTGTGTTGGAAGTTCATTTTGTGTACAATAATAAAATATCAGTCCATGTGCTATAATTTCAAGCAAAGCTCTTATTGGTATATTTGTGACTTCCATCTGGATATCTTGTTCGTTCCGTCTTGTAACTATTTCATGTGTACAACCTTCTTTGTGGATATATATATATATATCATGATTGTCTTCTACCTAGTGTACACATGAGAGAAGTTACATCTCTAGTTGATATCCTCTTTTCTTTCACGTCCACCGTTGCATTTCCTTTTTCAATTTTTGGTGGTTTCGTGAAAGGATTTGTCTTGAGTGCGGATCTTATATCCTTGCATCTTGATGCACACATTGGTGGTGAAGATTATTTTTCCTCATGCTTTTCTTGATGAGGGTTTGCCATTCGATTGGTATCCCACCTCTTGAAAAGACTATTATTTCCTATATTCACCATGGATTGTCACAAGCATTGGTTCTTAATTTGTTTATTAGTAAGCTTGTGAACCCATTTGCTAGTATTGTGTGTGTGTGGGAAGGACATGTCTTGCACTTTGTGCCTCATTTCATCAAGCCTATGTTGATGCTTAATGCTCATACTTACGTGCTTTGCCATGACTCACACACATCATTTTGGTTGAGCCTATTCTTAAGTTCCTCTTGTACATGTTCCTCAACCATATGTTCAGTGCAAGTGCTATGCTTATTGTCTTATCTACTTGTTTGCACTAGTTGTGTGTTTTTATTGATTTTGGGGGAGTAATGATCCTATTTTTTGCACTTGTATCAAATACAAAAAATCTTAATAGTGCACAAATCATGGGGAGCTTCTCTAGTTTCGATAAAACACTCATTTGACCATATCATAATATCTCTTATTCATGTGGCTCTCAGGACCATGTGATTGTTTGTTTCAGTTGGTATCTTTTGATTGCTTGCTTCACTCTTTGGTATGTCTGTGTGACATATCATTATTTTTGCAATCTTTGGATCCTCACTACAGTTTCTCTACCTCCAACTATTTATCATTGGATATGTGTATTTCGCCGCACTCATATTTTGAGAAATACACACTTTTTGGAGGAACACCTATTATATTGGCTTTCTAAGCTTTTCGTCCATTTTGGCAATCGATGCCAATGGGGGAGAAGTTTAGAGAGTTTAGTTAGGAGTTTTTAGAGAGTTTTGCTTTTGTTGTTTAAGCATTTGCATCTCATACCCACGCATTATTGCTTTGCATGTGTGTGCTTGGTTATGATTATTTCTTTATATAAACTCTCTTGAAAGTGATTGTCACCCATAACCAAAATGGGGGAGATTGTTAGTGAAAGGACGTGGATGTCGCCTAGAGGGGGGGGGGGTGAATAGGCGCTATAAAATAATTACGGTTTAGGGTTGAACAAATGCGGAATAAAACTAACGTTTAATTTGGCAAGCACAAAACCTAAAACAACTAGGCTCACCTATGTGTACCAACAACTTATGCTAAGCAAGATAAACAACTAAGTAATAGCAAGATATATGACAATAACAATATGGCTATCACAAAGTAAAGTGCATAAGTAAAGGGTTCGAGTAAGAGATAACCGAGGCACACGGAGACGATGATGTATCCCGAAGCTCACACCCTTGCGGATGCTAATCTCCGTTGGAGCGGTGTGGATGCACCATGCTCCCCAAGATGCCACTAAGGCCACCTAATCTCCTCACGCCCTCGCACAATCCAAGATGCCGTGTTTCCACTAAGGGACCCTTGAGGGCGGTCACCGATCCCGTACAAATGGAAACCCTTGGGGCGGTCACCGGTACTCGTACAAATTGTTCGGGACAATCTCCACAATCTAATTGGAGACCCCAACGCTTGCCCGGAGCTTTACAGCACAATGATTGAGCTCCGAGACACCACCGAGCTTCTAGGATGCCAAATCATCCACGAAGAACAATCTCTAGGGTACTAAGTACCAAAGGGTAATAAGCTTCTCACCTTCTCACTTCCACGTATCACCGTGGAGAACTCAAACCGATGCAAGTAATGCAATGGCAAGAACACACGAAGTGGTAAAGTCCCTCACAATCAAATCCCTCCACAATAAAAAAAGCTATGGAGAAATATGAGAGGAAGAACAAGGGGCTCACAAAGAACTCCAAGATCTAGACCCAATGGGTTTCCCTCACTTAGAGGAGAAAGTGATTGGTGGAAATGTGGATCTAGATCTCCTCTCTCTTTTCCCTCAAGAACTAGCAAGAATCATTGGAGGGATTGAGAGTTAGCAAGCTCGAAGAAGGTCAACAATGGGGGAAGAACACGAGCTCAACGGATAGATGAGGCCAAGGGGGCAGAAGACCCCCTTTATATAGTGGGGGATGGAATCAGACCGTTACCCCCACTTACTGCCCGCACACAATGGTACTACCGCTGCCCCCAACGGTACTACCGCTCAGGGAGGAGCGGTACTCCCGCTACCAATGGCGGTATTACCGGTAGCCCTGGCGGTACTACCGCTAGCCCCTGGCGGTACTACCTCTTGAGAAAGTCTTCGCAAAAAGTCCGACGGAGAACAACCGCTCAGAGAGAGGTACTACCGTCCTGAAGCGGTACTACCTCCCACCCGAAGTGGTACTACTACTCCTAGAGCAATACTACCTCTAGGGAGCGGTAGTAAAAAATTACTACCACTCAGGGGGCGGTACTACAGCTCCGGGGGCGGTACTACCGCTGGCACGAGAGCGGTACTACCGGTGGATACTCAAACTGCTCTAACTTTCTTATACGGACTCCGGATTCAACGGAACCAAGTTTGTTGGAAAGCTAATGACATGGGATAACACAATCTTGATAGAAATATCAATAATAAGGAAGTGAGAAAAGGCTCATAAGAAAATGGTGAGAACCCTTCTTCGAATAAGTCCGATAAAAACTCCCAACATCGAAAACATCATAGAAGATGCATACGGACTCCGTTTTTGATGAACTCGAGCTTGTCATGGAGATGATCATAAGCTCTAAAACTAAAAAAGAGAAACACCAAACAAGAACCAAGAAGTATGATGCAAGGATGCAAATGGTTTGAGCTCTCAACGAACGATACGATCAAGCTACTCACTTGAGAGCCCCCCTTGACAGTACGTCAATCTATCCTAAAACAGAAAACCTATCAAGGGCAAACCTATGCCTTGCACCTCGTCCTTTTGAGCTGGATGATGATGATCTTGGTTTCCTCAAGATGGACCACCGTTCTTGATTGCGTTGGCTTGATGAAGACTAGTTGATTGCTCCCCCATACTCACTATGGGTGAGCCACTCTTCAGCATATCTTCACAAGTCCATTGCCACCACAATGGACGATAAGCTTCAAGCATGATATATTCGTGATGATCCACTTGAGCTTGTACACCGCAATCTTGATGACGATCACCACTTGACGTCATCCTTCATGGGTTGTATGAGATCTTCCTTTTGACGCGAGCCCATGGAAACACACCTAACCCCCACATAGAACTCTCACGAAGACCATGGGTTAGTACACAAACACGTAATGGAAAATGCTTACCATACCATGGGATCACTTGATCCCTCTTGGTACATCTTGTACGCGTTATGTGTTGATCATCTTGATTCACTCTTTGTCTGACGATCTTGACCAACCTTGTGTCTCTGTGACCATTCTTTGGATAATACCTTGAATACCGTCTTGGTCATCATATAAACTCCTTGAACCCAACAGATGGACTTCGAGAAGTGCCTATGGACAAATCCTATAAATATCTTAAGGCAACCATTAATCCATAGGAATTGTCATAAATTACCAAATCCACATATGGAGAAATATGCTCTAACAATCTCCCCATTTTGTAAATTGATGACAACCACTTGAAGATAGTTTATATAAGGAAATAAGCATAACCTAGCACACACATGCAAAGCAATAATGCATGCGTACAAGATGTAAATGCTTATTCAATAAAAGCAAAACCCTGTAAGCATAACCAAACTAAACTTTCTAAACTTTTCCCCCATTGGCATCGATTGCCAAAATGGACAAAAAGTTTAGAAAGCCAATATAGTAGATGGTCCTCCAAAAAGTGTCTACTTCTCAACAAATGAGTGCAAAGAAATACACATATACAATGATAAGAAGTTGGAGGAAAACAAACTATATCGAGGACCCAAAGATTGCAAATAAAATGATCGTATTCCACAAGGACATACAAAAATAGAGGCAAGTAATCAAAAGATACCAGATGGAACAAACAATCCTATGGTCCTTCGAACCACATGAATAAAATATATTATGATAAAGGCAATAGAGTGTTTTTTGTCAAAACTAGAGAAGCTCCCCATGATTTGTGCACTAATAAGAGATTTTTGTATTTGATACAAGTGCACAAAATAGGATCGTTGGTCCCCCAAAATTAAGAAAAACACACAACGAGTGCAAGAAGATAGATGAGACAATAAGCATACCACTTGCACAAAACAAATGGTTGAGTGATACGTCTCCAACGTATCTATAATTTTTGATGGTTCCATGCTATTATCTTGTCAAACTTTGGATGTTTTGTATTCCTTTTATATCTTTCTTGGGACTAACTTATTAACTCAGTGGCAAGTGCCAGTTCCTGTTTTTTCCGTGTTTTTGACCCTTTCCAGAGGAGAATATTAAACGGAGTCCAAACGGAATAAAACCTCTGAAAAGAATTTTTCCAGAACAGAAGATACGCAGGGAGCATGAGAACCTAGGCAGAGGCCACCAGGGGAGGTCACAAGCCCCCTAGGCACGGCCAGGGGGACGCCTAGGAGGCTTGTGGGCCACCTGAGGCTCGTCTGCCCTACTTCTTCCGCCTATAAATCCCCGAAAAATCCAAAACCACGAGAGAGATCCATGAAAATACTTTTGCGCCACCGCAAGCTTCTGTCTCCGCAAGATCCCATCTGGGGCACGTTCTGGTGCCTTGCCGGAGGGGGGATTTAGATACGGAGGGCTTCTTCATCAACACCATTGCCTCTCCGATGATACGTGAGTAGTTCACCATAGACCTTCGGGTCCATAGCTAGTAGCTAGATTGGTTTTTCTCTCTCCTGGATCTTCAATACAAAGGTCTCCATGATCTTCATGGAGATCTATATGATGCAATCTTATTTTGCGGTGTGTTTGTCGAGATCCGATAAATTGTCGATTTATGATCAGATTACCTATGAATCTTATTTGAGTTTCTTCTAATCTCTTATATGCATGATTTCATATCCTTGTAATTCTCTTCGAGTTGTGGGTTCTGTTTGGCCAACTTGATCTATGATTCTTGCAATGGGAGAAGTGCTTGGTTTTGGGTTCATACCGTGCGGTGACCTCACCCAGTGAAAGAAGGGGTAGCGAGGCACGCATCGTGTTGTTGGCATCAAGGGTAAAAAGATGGGGTTTATATCTATTGCATGAATTTATCCCTCTACATCATGTCATCTTGCTTAAGGCGTTACTCTGTTCGTCATGAATTCAATACACTAGATGCATGCTAGATAGCGGTCGATGTGTGGAGTAATAGTAGTAGATGCAGAAAGTATCGGTCTACTTGTCTCGGACGTGATGCCTATATGTATGATCATTGCCTTAGATATCATCATGAATTTGCATGGATCTATCAATTGCTCGACAGTAATTCGTTCACCCACCGTAATATTTGTTATCTTGAGAGAAGCCTCTAGTGAACACTATGGCCCCCGGGTCTACTTCACATCATATTTTCAGCCTTACACATCTACTTCATTGCACATTCCACCTTCATATCTCACGTTGCAGTTAACCATGAAGGTATTGACAACCCCTTTGTAGCGTTGGGTGCAAGTTTGCTGTTTTGGCGGAGGTACTTTGGAGACTTGGCTTGATACTCCTACTTGATTGATACCTTGGTTCCCAAACTGAGGGAAATACTTACTGCTACTATGCTGCATCACCCTTTCCTCTTCATGGGAAAAACCAACGCAAGCTCAGGAGGTAGGAAGAAGAATTTCTGGCGCCGTTGCAGGGGAGTATCAAGTCAAGAATAGTCTCTCGTCAATGTGCCAATTTCTGGCGCCGTTGCCGGGGAGTATCAAGTCAAGAATAGTCCATAGTAATTGTCATAAATTACCAAAACCACATATGGAGAAATATACTCTAACAATCTCCCCCATTTTGTAAATTGATGACAACCACTTAAAGAGAGTTTATATAAGGAAATAAGCATAACCTAGCACACACATGCAAAGCAATAATGCATGCATACAAGATGTAAATGCTTATGCAATAAAAGCAAAACCCTGTAAGCATAACCAAGCTAACCTTTCTAAACTTCTCCCCCATTGGCATCGATTGCCAAAATGGACAAAAAGTTTAGAAAGCCAATATAGTAGATGGTCCTCCAAAAAGTGTGTACTTCTCAACAAATGAGTGCAAAGAAATACACATATACAATGATAAGAAGTTGGAGGAAAACAAACTATATCGAGGACCCAAAGATTGCAAATAAAATGATCGTATTCCACAAGGACATACAAAAATAGAGGCAAGTAATCAAAAGATACCAGATGGAACAAACAATCATATGGTCCTTCGAACCACATGAATAAAATATATTATGATAAAGGCAATAGAGTGTTTTTTGTCAAAACTAGAGAAGCTCCCCATGATTTGTGCACTAATAAGAGATTTTTGTATTTGATACAAGTGCACAAAATAGGATCGTTGCTGCCCCAAAATTAACAAAAACACACAACGAGTGCAAGAAGATAGATGAGACAATAAGCATATCACTTGCACAAAACAAATGGTTGAGTGATACGTCTCCAACGTATCTATAATTTTTTATGGTTCCATGCTATTATCTTGTCAAACTTTGGATGTTTTGTATGCCTTTTATATCTTTTTTGGGACTAACTTATTAACTCAGTGGCAAGTGTCAGTTCCTGTTTTTCCGTGTTTTTGACCCTTTCCAGAGGAGAATATTAAACGGAGTCCAAATGGAATAAAACCTCTGAAAAGATTTTTTCCAGAATAGAAGATACGCAGGGAGCATGAGAACCAAGGCATAGGCCACAAGGGGAGGTCACAAGCCCCCTAGGCACGGCCAGGGGGACGCCTAGCAGGCTTGTGGGCCACCTGAGGCTTGTCTGCCCTACTTCTTCCGCCTATAAATCCCCGAAAAATCCAAAACCACGAGAGAGATCCATGAAAATACTTTTGCGCCACCGCAAGCTTCTGTCTCCGCAAGATCCCATCTGGGGCACGTTCTGGTGCCCCGCCGGTGGGGGGATTCAGATACGGAGGGCTTCTTCATCAACACCATTGCCTCTCCGATGATACGTGAGTAGTTCACCATAAACGTTCGGGTCCATAGCTAGTAGCTAGATGGCTTCTCTCTCCTGGATCTTCAATACAAAGGTCTCCATGATCTTCATGGAGATCTATCCGATGTAATCTTCTTTTGCGGTGTGTTTGTCGAGATCTGATGAATTGTCGATTTATGATCAGATTACCTATGAATCTTATTTGAGTTTCTTCTAATCTCTTATATGCATGATTTCGTATCCTTTTAATTCTCTTCGAGTTGTGGGTTTTGTTTGCCCAACTTGATCTATGATTCTTGCAATGGGATAAGTGCTTGGTTTTGGGTTCATACCGTGCAGTGACCTCACCCAGTGACAGAAGGGGTAGCGAGGCACGCATCGTGTTGTTTCCATCAAGGGTAAAAATATGGGGTTTATATCTATTGCATGAATTTATCCCTCTACATCATGTCATCTTGCTTAAGGCGTTACTCTGTTCATCATGAATTCAATACACTAGATGCATGCTAGATAGCGGTCGATGTGTGGAGTAATAGTAGTAGATGCAGAAAGTATCGGTCTACTTGTCTCGGACGTGATGCCTATATGTATGATCATTGCCTTAGATATCATCATGAATTTGCATGGATCTATCAATTGCTCGACAGTAATTCGTTCACCCACCGTAATATTTGTTATCTTGAGAGAAGCCTCTACTGAACACTATGGCCCCCGGGTCTACTTCACATCATATTTTCAGCCTTACACTTTTACTTCGTTGCACTTTCCGCCTTCAGATCTCACCTTGCAGTTAACCGTGAAGGGATTGACAACCCCTTTGTAGCATTGGGTGCAAGTTTGCTGTTTTTGCGCAAGTACTTTGAAGACTTGGCTTGATACTCCTACTGGATTGATACCTTGGTTCCCAAACTGAGGGAAATACTTACTGCTACTGTGCTGCATCACCCTTTCCTCTTCACGGGAAAAACCAACGCAAGCTCAAGAGGTAGGAAGAAGAATTTGTGGCGCCGTTGCCGGGGAGTATCAAGTCAAGAATAGTCTCTCGTCAACGTGCCAATTTCTGGCGCCGTAGCCGGGGAGTATCAAGTTAAGAATAGTCCATAGGAACTGTCATAAATTACCAAAACCACATATGGAGAAATATGCTCTAACAATCTCCCCCATTTTGTAAATTGATGACAACCACTTAAAGAGAGTTTATATAAGGAAATAAGCATAACCTAGCACACACATGAAAAGCAATAATGCATGCATACAAGATGTAAATGCTTATGCTGTGGGGTGCTAGATCACCTTGTGTAGTATTTTTGTCCACTCAACCAGTAGGTTTTCTTCTATGTGTTAGTTAGTGTTTGATGTGGCATGTGTAGATGGCGTTTATGCATGTGTAGGAATTTGAGTGCAAGTGTATGTGTGAGCTAGATCATGTATATGTGTGTGTATGCACTAGGATGTATGTGTAGATGGATGTCACCATGTATATGTGGGGTGTTTCTCAGGTGCATGATGGTAAGCTTATGCACTAGCTTGTGCAAGTGTGTGGTGTGTGTGTGTGTGTGGGTCCCCCCACATACTTTGTGTGTAGTGTATGTGATCTTGTGTGTGTGTGCATGTGTGTGTGTGTCACACATGCCCAAGGCATGGTGTGCCTTGATAAGCACCTATGTGCAAGTTGTATGTGTAGGTGTAGAATGCATGTTATGAGTGTAAGTAAGTGTGAGTTTAACTAGCATGTGTAGCTGCTAGAAATATGTGTGCTTGATGTATGTGTGTGCGTGTGGTGGTGTGCTAAGGCACATGAACATGAGGTCTACCCCTCATGTGCACCATTGGATTTTTGAGTATGTGCAAATGAATGTGTAGGTGATGATCTAGTGAGAAGCACACGTGATGATGCACTATTCACCTCTGTGTGATTCCATGTATTATTCTTCTTAGCTTTGTGCCCCTTTGTTCTATGCAAGTACCTAGGTATTATCTATGTGTTTGGGGTAGAATCATCCCAGGAATCCATTGGTGAATCAGTTTTGCCTTTGGAACACTTTCTGGAAATGTCATATTTCTGTTTTGTTCAATGTCTAGAGCTTGGTTCCATGTGATGTGATGAGCCCAAGAGGTTGATTCCTTGTTGTGGCAGTAGAGGGCGAACCTCTCTACAACATGGTGGTTTTGTTTCATGCTTAGGAGTTTATATGTGCAAGTGGTGCTTAGTCAAAGTAGGCATGTGGCTGAAATTTCAGCTTAGTGAAAATCCGAGAAACTGCTTATATTTTCTTCCCGTGTAGTTGTGCTAGTCAAAGTTCATGTGTTGGGAATCAGCCCTTGCTATCAATTGGAAAGTTGTAGCTTTTTTGTTTGTCTAGCCCTATGTAATTTTTCATTCCATTTGGTTTCCTGTAGATATTGTTTTGGGTGTTGTCAAAATGCTTCAGAGCATAAACAACTAGTGAGAATCTGAGAATTCCACTAAGTCCGTGAAAACTGATATTTTTGTCCAAGTTAGCAGCTCTAGATCTTTCTGTGTGTAACTCCTTTGTATTATATTTTTGCTCATGCCTGTAGAGATTTTGAATAGCTTCTGCCACATATCTTATTTGGCACATTTGTGTGGTTGTAGGTGCTTTGCATGTAGCTCTCAAACTGCTATGATGCTGTTTAGGACATAATGTATAGTTTTGATGTTTTGATGCTTGTGAGTGCATAGATGATGGTGTGGTGATATTCCTTGCACCACGCCATCCATAATTATTTTCTTTGTGATATGGCAACCTGGGAATACCATGAGTATGCCATTGGAGTGTGTTGTGATGGATGTGATCCGTAGTGCTCCATTTCTTGTTTCGTTGTTTCCGGTTGATCCGTAGCTCCGTTCGTAACGTTCTTTATATGTTTTTGCATTGTTTTCGCGTGATGCATCTGTTCAAGTCATCCTCATGCATGTCAAGAGAGATTACAGTGAAGTTCTGTCCAGAAGTTTGTAGTTTCTTCTCGTGCATGTGCAAGTGACTAGAATAGAGATGCATGTTCATTTTCTTCTCATGCATGATGTGTTTGTTGCATCTTGTTTTGCTGTTGTTCATTGGATGCTATTTTTATTTTGGGTAGCACCGGGATCGGAGAGCGATTACGTGGATCCGGGAGAGTACGTGCAGTACGAACAAGAGCAGTTCCAAGCTGAAGACATCACAGGCAAGATGATATGACCTTGATTCCATCTCTAGACTTGTTATGCTAGGTTCATGTTTCCTTCATCGTATGCTCGCTGCCTACCACTAAAATATTTGCCTCCTGATATTGCCATGAAACCCAACCACTTATCCCCTCCTAGCAAATCTTGAATGGCTAAGTAGGCTTGCTCAGTTTCTAATGTTAGCGTTGCTAATTGCAGGTGTAATTGTCTCATGTGATAAGATGAGTTTGATATCATTATGTTAAATCTATTATTTAATTAATGCACCTATATACTTGGTAAATAACGGAAGTCCTAGCCTTTTTCCGGGTGTTTTGTTCCGTCATTGCCGCCATAGATTCCGGCTACCGGTGTTTGATTCCATAACTGTTCGCTCCTAACACGTTCGAGGTTGTTATGGGGACCCCCTTGATAAATCGTGTGGTGTTAAGACTTGTCCGGCAGGACCCAATATTGGTGTTCATTTGCTAATCACTTAAAAATAATATGCATAGGTAATAGCTACCCCGAGGAATTAAAACAACCCGGGCCAGTGCTCCTCATGAGTGTTGGTCCAAAATGGACAGACTGCGGGGGCCACCACAAGGAAACTTGAGGTTTGGCTCCTGTAGGCTTTTCCATCCGTCGTGTCCTGAGACTGAGATACGCGGCTCTTATCGGGGTCGTGGACACGACGGGAGGTCCTGCTAGTCTTGTCTTACCTCTAAGGAAGCTTTGGTTCTCCCCAGAGTTGAGGTTTTCCTCTAAGGAATCCGACGAGATCACTAGATTCGTGATAGAGGATTACTTTGTGGCCCGTGACCGTTTGTGGTGGACTAGTTGGAGCACCCCTGCAGGGTTTACTCTTTCGGAAAGTCGTGCCCGTGGTTATCTGGCAACTTGGAATATTTGTTAACATCCGGTTATAGATAACTTGAACATAATCTAATAAAATTGCCAACTGTGTGCGTAACCGTGACTGTCCCCTTCGAAGACCTCTGTTCGATCGGGAACACGGTGGGGTTATGTTTGATGTAAGTAGGTGTTCAGGATCACTTAGTGATCAGCTAGTCCTTGATCGGTAGTATAGACCACCATCAATAACTTGTTCTACGTAAGTTAGCCACCATAAATGCTTAGGATGCTGCAACCTAAACACTGAAATATGGAAAAAATCTCACGCCATGGCGACTCCCACCTCTTCCCACCTCCCACCTCAGCGACCCCATGGCGATCTGGACCTCTAGACGGAGGTTGATCCTCGTCCTCCGCTCATCATCTCAGGTGAACCTTAACACCCAACCTTTATGTGGTTCTGCATGGCTTGCATGGGTGGTTCCACGTTGGATCTGGATTTTTCTCTTGGTTTGGCCTTCGCGGATGAGGTTTATCGCATCTCTGGCTTTCCGGTGCATCCATTGAAACATCGTCGCTCTTTCACAATGGTCGCCTCTTTTGGCCGCCACGCTTTCCGCCTCTCTGAGGATTCTGTCGCTGCTGCGATTGAATCAGCTATTGGAGGTTCTGCCATTGAACTTAGGGTTTCCCAAGTTGCGGACTCGGTTTTCTCCTTCAAGGTCTCTTGCCAGCAAGTTGTCTTCTACATTCTGGATTTACGCTCGTACAAATGCTCAAGTTTTAAGTGTTACTTTCATCTTTGGGGGTATGGTGGCCCTAATTCGCGGCGGGAATTCAAGTTATGGAAGAAGCAATGTGATGCTGAATGGATCATTCTTAGCCTGACCAAGCGTAGAGCAACCCTAGGTCTGATGGCAATGCATTCCAGACCTCTTAAGTCCTCTCTCAAGTCGGGGTCTTCTGCTCGCAAAAAATTAACTTTTGCAGCACTACAAAAATATGATGTTTGCAAAGGTTATCGGTGCCCTGTTTCTCAAGATGAACTTATTACTTTGTCCGAGGGGGGCTATTCGATCCCTACACAGGAACGTGCTATTATTACTGCTCCACCTCCGGCAGAGCTGCGGTGGATGTCAGCCTCGCCGCACATCACTTTTGGTTCAGTTCATCAGTATGTTTCTCATCCCGGATCATCCGGTAACCTAATGGAAGGTGGCGAAATTAATGGGATTTCCTCCTCAGATGGCGCAGTCTCGGCTAACCCCATCGTGCTAGGCGGGGTTTCAAATCAATTTGAATCTATTTCGTTGGATTGCCCTGACAGTGGGCCTCTCTCCGAAACCATTAATGGGTCTTCGACAACGACATCTTCTGCCGGGCCAGAATCTTGTCATCAGCCTGATATTCCATCTTCGTAGGAGGCCCACCAGATCTTCGATGCATTGATTAATGGCATGGTTAAAGAGATTTATTCTTGCACGATTTGTTTGTCTCAAGGGCACCTCGCTTCCAACTACACCACCATGTTGATTTGCCCTGCCTGCAGCAATGCGGGCCATGCCAATTCTGACTGCACTTACTTTATACGAGATAATTGTCTTACTTGGAAACGCAAGAGCCCCACCACCTCCCCTGTTGTAGATATCTCGGGAACCTCTGCTATTCTTGGGGAAACCGCAAAGCCTCCTGAGCAGTTCTTCCTCCCGGTCTTATCAAGCCCACCGTCTCCCCGGACTCTCTCTGAAACACCGCCATCGAAGGCGCCGCCTCCCACTTCTTTGACTGCAATGGCCAAATTCGAGCTTGATCCCCAGCGCTTCATTCCACGGGGTAACAACATCATTGACGGTGGCCCTGATCGCCTCCCAAGGAATTTCATCACGCCTACCAACCCCATCAACTGCAGGCATGTACAGTTCATCATCGCCAATGTAATGCCCGCCCCTCCTGCCGAGTTGGTAGCCCAGGTATGACAAGAAGTCACCGCCCTACTTCTCAATAGGGGTTTTCATGTTCGCTCGGCCCAGCCGTCGATTGAGGGGGTTGGTTTGTTCGAGCTTAGGGATGCCGCGGAAAGCTTTGCTATAGTTCAGATGGTCCCTCAAGCACTAGGGAACGACACCTTTGTTCGTTTCATGCGCCATAGTGATGGTGCAGGTTTTAGGCGACAAACAGGTTTCCGCCAAGGATGCCTGATGCTACTTGGAGTTCCGCTAGATTTCCGCAATACTAATGATCTTCAGGCTGCCGTTAACACTTTTGGGGGATTCCGTCATTGGGTCAGCGATGACCCATATTTCGTTCGTTCCATTGTCTTTGCTTCTTTTCCTGAAGATAATATGGTGCCACGGAGTGTCACTTTCTGTGAATATGCTGCATGGGGAGGGGCCAAGGTCCCTAGGTCTGTGCCAGTTTATATCTTGGGCGCAAATTTTGGTGAACGGATGCCTAATGACGAAGATCCCATGCCCCTCAATGGCAACCCACACCCTCTTCTTGGTCAACTAATTAATGACAATCTGCTTTTTGCACTGCCACAATACCCAGCTTTGGGATGGAACGCGGTGCCACCACCTCACCCAGAGCCAGAGCCACAAGCCCCAGTCGGTGGAGGATGGGGATGGGAACCGGAAGCAGCAAAACCAGAGCCACAACCTGATGCACCTGTACAAGATCAGGAATCCATGGTTATTGATCAACCAACATCCTCTGATTCTGTTCAGGAATTGGTGATTCTTGACCCTTAGCCGGCTGCTGCTGATGATGTTGTTGTGGACATGCCTATTGTTCAACCTGCGGCTGACGAGGCCACTCCTGAAGCTGCCCCTCCCAATGGCGCTGCTGCAGCAGCAGCTAAAGTTGTCGTTGACGAAAAGCACGTGGAAGCAGATCATGCTGAGGAGGCGCCTCTGTTCAACCCCTTGGCGATTGTCCCATACAATCGTCGAGTGATGCAGCAATCAAACCTGGTGGTTGGCGCATCTAGGGTTTTCTTCGTTCCACCATTCCACCACTGCCACCTATGCTATGTTGGGCCATGTCTTTTGAATCTCTTATGGGCGCAACATGTACTATGCATGTCCCTCGCCATATTCAGAAACCGCTAGTGCTGCCGATCCTGATCCCCAAGCAACCGTGGTCGTATGATTTTGATGTTGAGTCTGCAGGTTCAAGCTTGGTGCCCATCGAGACCACTCCTGCTGCTACTTCTGAGGTAACACATGACGACTCTCTTCCAACATCAGGGGAGTTCGGTTTTGCTTCACCTACTGTCAGGAAGAAAGGTTCTCGCAAGCAGGCCACTCCCATTGTTGACTCCTCGGTTTTCCGCTGCACGAGAGGCTCAATCAAGCGCGACGTCTTCAAGCCAGTGTTGCAGGAACTTCCAATGCACACTCCCAAGAAGAGGAAGCCCAAGGCCAAGCCTATGGACAATCAGAAGGGAGAACAGGTTCCGCCAGCAACACCAATCCCGGTTCTGCAAGCAACTAGCCAGAAGCTTGGAATTGTTGCAGAGAAGCTCTGGGTGGATCGTCTTATGGAGGATCCTGCTGAATCAAAGACCACATCTTCTGATGTATAAAACTATGTTGTTATTGTCCTGTTTCGCTGGTTATGCGGTTTGTCAGATTACTACTTATCTTTTGTTACAGTGTTCTGAACCTTGGTTGTGTGAGTTATTATGTAATTCCACATTTGCTATATCTATTAGTTATTATGGATAGTAGATCTACGCGAAGTTGGCGTGTCCTCTGCTGGAATGTGCGTGGCCTCAATTCTGATCATCGACAAAGAGCTGTTCGCAACAAAATAGATGAGAGTTTGGCCGCTGTAGTTTGCTTATAGGAAACAAAAATGCAACAGATTGATTTTAGACCAGCAAGAAGTTTTTGTCCTAAATGATTTGACCAGTTTGCATACTCGCCATCCCGTGGTGCCTCTGGGGGTCTGATTACTTTGTGGAATTCCTCTGTTCTTACTGGAACCTTAATTGATGTCAACCTTTTGGCCTTGTCATCTCCTTTACTTCCAATCACTCTGCAGAAACTTGGACCCTGGTCAATGTATATGGACCTTGTCAGGGTGAGGCTCGAGATCTTTTTGGCAGCTGGTTATATAATCTCAACATCCCTGCTGACGACAACTGGTTACTCCATGGGGATTTTAACTTTATTAGATCTCCATCAAATAGAAACCTTCCTGGGGCTGATGTAAATGACATGTTCATTTTCAATTAGATCATTGGCCACCTTGGGCTATTGGAATTGCCTATTAAGGGCAGATCTTTCACCTGGTCCAGTATGCAAGATTCAGCCCTGCAACTGGATTGGTTTTATTACATATGCTTCTTGGATCTCATCATATCCTCTGACACAAGTCCTCCCTTTTGCTAAAACTGCATCTGATCATGTCCCCTGTGTAGTCGCAGTTAACACTTCCATCCGAAAATGTAAGCTCTTTCGTTTTGAAAACTATTGGGTAGAAATGGATGGCTTCATGGAGTGTGTCAGGGACTGTTGGAGGATTCCATCCAGGAAAGGGCATATTACTGCCGTCATCATGGATAAGTTCAAACACCTAAGGCAGGCCCTAATGAAATGGCAAACTAACCTCTCTCAGCTTAAGCTTCTTATTCATAGGTGCTACCAGGTTGTTCTCTGTCTTGATGATTTAGAGGAATTAAGACCCCGTATAGGCCTGAAGCTAATTTCAGGGTGATTGTCAAGTTGCATTTGGATCATCTCTTGCATCTGCAGTTCCTTTACTGGAAAAAAGAGCTACAATTCGTTTCATCGGAGTTGGAGAAGAGAACACAAATTTTTTCCATGCCATGGCAACTGAAAGATATAGAAAAAATTCCATTTCATCTCTTAAGCTGAGTGATGGTTCTGTTATCTTTGATCATGAGCAAATTGCTAGCTGTTTCTCGACCTCTTTCAAGGATAGGATGGGCTCCTCCCAAGGTATTAATATGGCTTTTGACCTGCAGTCCCTAATTCAGAAGGTGGATGGGCTGGATGTGCTCACATAACCTTTTACCAAGGCTAAAATGGATCAGACAGTGAAGGAAATGCCCACTGATAAGGCCCCTGGTCCTGATGGTTTCCATGGGCTTTTCTTCAAGGAATGCTGGCCTATTATTTGCCCTGAATTTTATCAACTTGCAGCTAATTTCCATGGTGGCATTGCTAAGCTTGAAAACATGAACTCATCATATATAACTCTGATTCCCAAAAAGAGCTCCCCTGAGCAGGTTGGTGACTTTAGGCCTATCTCTCTCACATGAATGGGACTTAAGTTTTTGTCTAAAATGGTGGCCAATAGACAGCAACTACAAGTTATGAAATGTATACACAAAAACCAGTATGGCTTTATCAAATCAAGAACCATCCAAGATTGAGTGGGATGGACACTAGAGTACTTGCACCAATGTCACCAGTCCAAGAAACCTATTGTCATCCTTAAACTTGATTTTGAAAAGGCTTTTGACTCTGTGGAACATGAGTTCATCTTTCAGATTCTCAGACATAAGGGGTTTAATGATAGATGGATCCTATGGGTGCAATAGTTGCTCACTTCTGGCTCCTCCTCTGTTCTTATCAATGGAGTTCCTGCCAGAAAATTTATGTGTAGGAAAGGGGTCTGACAGGGAGACCCTATGTCCCCTCTTCTTTTTGCAATTGCTGCAGATTTTTTGCAAGCTTTGGTCAATAGGCTTTTAGAGGATGGCCAATTCCTTGTCATGACAGAGACTTCCCCGTAGTGCAATATGCTGATGATACTCTTATAATTCTACCTGCAGAAGAATCTCAGTTGCTTGAGTACAAAAATATGCTACTTCTGTTCTCCCAATCCACTGGTCTTCAGGTGAACTATCACAAGTCTGCCCTGCTCTCCATCAACATAGATCAATATCAGCTGCAAAGATTGGCAGATGCTATTGGTTGCAAGGTGGGTTCCTTGCCATTCACCTACCTTGGTTTACCTGTGGGAACAACTAAACCAAGGATAATTGATCTAATGCCATTAGTGGATAACATGGAAAGAAGACTCAGTGCTAGTTCTTACTTCCTAGCCCACGGGGGGCCGTTTGCAATATCTAAACTTAGCTCTGTCATCAGTGCCTATCTTCTTTCTCTGTAGTTTAGATGTTCCTCCAGGGATCCTTAAGCAGTTAGAAAGAATCCAACGGCAATGTTTATGGAGAAAGAATGGTCAAGATCATGCCCCCTCTCTTGCTGCCTAGGACCTTGTATGCAGACCTAAGATGAAGGGTGGGTTGGGGATTATGAATGTTGCTATCCAGAATGAGGCCTTGCTCCTCAAACATGCAGACAAGTTTTTGAATAAAGCTGATATTCCCTGGGTCAAGCTGATTTGGAACACATATTATCATAACACAGTTCCCCAAGGTACCTCACTTTGTGGTTCCTTTTGGTGGAAGGACATCTGCAAACGTCTGGATATGTTCAGAGCTGTGACTTACGTTAAACCAAATAGAGGTGATACATTCTTGTTTTGGTCTGATTCCTCATTTATTGGAGATTCTATCAAACCACTGGCTGCTAGGTTCCAGAGATTGTTCTCTTTTGTTGTGGAGTCTTTTTGCACTGCTGAGGAAGTTTTCCATGCTTTTCATGACAACAATATGATATCCATGTTCCACTTACCTCTCTCTGAACAAGCCTACAAAGAACTGGATTATGTAAACTCTATGCTTCAGAATATTCAGATAAACCAGAATGCTGATGATATCTGGCTCTGGATAAAGATTCTAAACCATACACAGCCAAGAAGTGTTATGTCCATATCCACCAACCCATCACACCAAACCCCTTCCTCACCTGGATCTGGAAGAGCTGCTGCACCATGAAAATCAAGATGTTTGCATGGCTGATGATTATGGACAGACTCAACACTTAAGACATGCTTGGGAGGCATCACTTGAAGGTGTCTGATTCAAATCTTTGTGTTCTTTGCCATGCCAGGATCAAGGAGGACAGAGCCCACTTGTTTTTCAACTGTCTCTTCAGTACCAGGATTTGGAATTATCTCCAGATCTCATGGCAGGGAAATTCTATGTGGGGTACTTCTTTAGCTGCAAGAAGAGACATTCATCACCCTTTCTTCACTGAAGTGGTCTTCATTGCTTGCTGGAACATATGGACTGTCAGAAATGCAAAGGTTTTTCATCATCAGCAACCACGGTTCAGAAAATGGAGGGCTGGCTTTATCCAGGATATTTCACTACTAGCACACAGGATTAAACCTAGCTTTAGGGATGATCTCCTTAGATGGATATCATTTTTACCTCCTTGAGGTTTCTACCCCCCTCCCCACACCCCCACCCCCTACACCTCTTGTACATTCTTGTCCTCCTTTGTACATATTAACTCCTTTATAAATAGAGAGAAAAGACTGTGGGGGTGTTCCCCTACAGTAGCCAGTCAAAATAAAACCTAAACACTGAACCTTCCTTACCTAATAACTTGACTAGATCTGGCACCGAGGTCATAGATTGCTGAGTCCCTGTGGCTCACAAATTACTTCAACACCCCAACAGGTACAGGTACGCCCGACACTGGTCATCCCGAGGGCATGCAGCTGGCGTGGCAATACGATGAGGAGAACGACCGCTTGTACGTGAACTATCCAGAAGACTGAGGCATGGTCGTGATCGTGGGCAAGCATGCAGGGTAGTATAGCCTTTTCTCATGTTAGGTAGTCCGTAGCGGAACTACCTTGTTTGAATAAATGTGTGATGTAAACTTTGATATTATCTATGAGATGGAAACGATCCCCTATTTGTCATTCTATTATTATGTATGTGCTATGTTATTGTGCTTGCGAAACGCTTAGATGCGCTTCTTGCCATTTTGGGGCCTCATTCCCTAAATTGGAAAGGACTGCATCTTAGTCGTTACAAGTTGGTAATCAGAGCCTTACGACCATAGGAGCCTTTGTGTGATCGTACTTGGCCGAGTCGAGTCTAGTAAAATGTTTTGAGTCTTAGTTATATCAGAGAGAAGGATTCTTTTTTCTCCTCTTCCATGCTCTGGTGAGGTTCCCGACTTAGGAAATCTTAATTCTACTCCTCTTCTCGCTCAAAAAAAATTTAGGATCACGCGGGTATTTTTGAAATCTATACGATATCGATGTGACGGAGTTCTGTCTTGGTGCCTCCTGTCTGCCTTGATTTCTTTCGGGGAGTTGAGCTCCAGGGGATTCTTGTGCACATCGCCATCATTCAGATTTCTGAGTATCTCAGAACGAAGGATGTTCGTAATTGCTTCAATACTAGTAGTGGCGAGATAACCCCGATGTCCCCAGTACTGGTGCAGATTTTTCAGGAGTACTGCCATACTTTGTATCGTTGTGATCACGAGGGTCTGTTGTAGATGAAGGTCCGAGATTCTGGTTATGTGTCGACGGATGTGATAGAGTGGACGGGTTAGTATAGGTGTTGTGTGAATATCACTCCTTGCATCCGTGTACCAGATTGCATGACCAGATATTTCGGGAATTCATAGGTGGGATATCAAGTAGTAACTTATAGGACAATCTTCCTACAGATGCAAGATGTGAGGTTGGGATTCGACATTTAGTGGCTACGTTTGTTCACGATCGTCTTACAACGGTTCTCGTTGTGTCTTAAAGAGTCCTTGTAGCTCGCTATGACTCGGGGATAATTCGTAAGTCGTGTGCACTACCTTGCACAGGATGGCTACTGTAAATTCGAGCCTGTGTGATCTTATCCATGAAGATATCGGATGAAATCTCGATCATATGTTTGTTCCGAGCAGTTCCAGCTCATACTTGTTTGTAAGTGGTCTTAATCAGAATTTTGTCGACAGTCACTTTGAGGAAGCATTCTTACTATTTTGTTCGAGTGCAATGGCTATATTCCTGTTCAGATATTCCTATCTTTTTGATTCAGCTATACCTTCAATTTATTCTGTGGGCTAATGTGTTGTCCGTCTTCAGGATGGCTCTACCAACTCATCAGAATCCAGGCCGTGAGGATGTGCCACCACCACCTCCTCCTCCGAAGAATCCTCCTCCGCTGCCGCCTCCTCCTGTAGAGCCTTGGCAAACGGTGATGGCTGCTACTAAGGCAAACACTCACATGCTGCTATAGTTGTTGCAAGAAAGGGCTAATCAGCAGCAAGGCAACTTCAATCATGGAGGCAATCAACTTGCTAATCTAAGTCAGTTCTTATCAAATCAGCTGAAGACTTTCAATTCCTATGACTAGCCGTTTGATGCAGAGGATTGGATCCGCGACATGAACAAGCACTTTGAATGCAGCAATGTTCGTCCTGAGGATTTCGTCAAGTTTGCAACATTCCAGCTGAAGGGGCAAGCATCTATCTGGTGGAAACAGTTGAAGGATTCCAGGGGTGCTAGAGTGATCACTTGGGATGGGTTCTGCCGTGACTTCAGATCCCACTACATTCCGTCCAGCTTTGTTGAGGAAATGCGTGAGAAGTTCAGGCGCTTGAAGCAAGGTGGTAACTCCGTGTACAAGTACAACGTCGAGTTCCACGAGCTAGCCCGATACGCCTTGTAGGATATCCCTGATCAGAAGAGCAAGATTTATCAGTTCGGAGGTGGCTTGAGAGAAGATTTGTAGTTAGCTCTCGCTTTGCACGATCCTGAGGAGTTCGATAAGTTCTACAACTTAGCTCTCAGGGCTGAGGCAGCTTTTCTCAGGGTGGAGAATTCTAAGAAGCGCTTCAGAGATTCTAGTTTGTCGTCCTCTACTCAGGTGGTTCAGAAGCAACATAAGTATTGGGTGTCTCGTCCTCCTCCTCGGCACACGCAGCAGTTCAAGCATTCAGGTGGTCGTGGTTCTTCCCACCCACCCAACCCAGCTTTTCAGCAGAGATTCCAGCAGCAGAAGCAAGGGCCTCCTCAGACACAGTTCCGTCAGCCAGTAGATGTTACTTGTCACAAGTGTGGGCAGAAGGGTCACTATGCCAACAACTGCACTTCTCAGCTCCATCTGCCGCCTCCTCCTCCAGGCAAACCTCCAAGCAACGCTCTCGCGAAGTTCAACGCAGGTCTGCTCGAGTCAACACGGTGAATGCGGCTGAGGCAGAAAACTCGTCAGATGTGATGATGGGTAACCTCCTCGTCAATGATATTCCTGCTAAAGTGTTGTTTGATTCTAGTGCTTCACATTGCTTCATGTCATATCCTTTTGCATCCAAATATAATTTGTGTCAGGAGCAGTTGTCTAAGCCATTTGCAGTCGTTTCCCCTGCGAAGCATTTGAGTTCTAGTTTTTTCGTTCCGGGTGTTTCTGTCAAGATGGGTAGTTATTCTTTTCTGACGTCTCCTATTGTCTTGGGCAATTCAGACATTGATTTGATCCTTGGGATGGACTGGTTGGCCATGAACAAGGCATCGATTGATTGTGAAGCTAAAGAAGTGAAGCTTACTCACTCTTCGGAGGACGTGATTATCTTCGTGGCACGCGATGACACAATCCGTCTGTTCTCTTTGAATGAAAAGGGTGAGATTAATCCCATTTCGCAAGTCCGAGTGGTCTGCGAATATGAAGATGTGTTTCCAGAAGAACTGCCAGGAATGCCTCCGCACCGAGAAGTTGAATTTGTCATTGAGCTTGAACCAGGTACTGAGCCTGTGTGCAAATGGCTGTACAAATTGGGTCCAGAAGAGTTGAAGGAACTTAAGTGGCAACTCGATGAGCAGGAGCGTTTGGGTCTGATCAGACCGAGCTCGTCTCCTTGGGGCTGTGGAGTTTTGTTTGTCAAGAAGAAGGATGGCACGGACCGATTATGTGTCGATTACCGTCCATTGAACAAGAAGACAATCAGAAACAAGTATCCACTTCCGAACATAAATGAGTTGTTCGAACAGTTGAAAGGGGCTAAGATCTTCTCCAAGCTCGATCTCAGAATGGGCTATCATCAAATTTGCATTCGCAAAGAGGATATTCTGAAGACTGCCTTCAGGACTAGTTTTGGCTCGTATGACTATACGGTCACGTCTTTTGGTCTGGCAAATGCTCCACCGAAATTTTGTCGGATGATGAACTACATATTCTCTCCGTTCAAGAATGAGTTCGTCTTGCTGTATCTCGACGACATTCTGGTCTTTTCAGAAACTGAGGAAGAACATGAAGAACATCTCAGACTGGTTCTTGATAAGCTGAGGGAGCACAAATTCTATGCCAAGTTTTCCAAGTGTGAGTTCTGGTTGAAAGAAAGTCGTCTATCTTGGGCACATCATCTCTGCCGAGGGCATCATAGTTGATCTGTCGAAGGTGCACGCCATTGTTGAGTGGGAGCCTCCGCAAAATGTGAAGCAGCTTCGAAGCTTTCTCGGGCTTGCAAGCTATTGTAGAAGGTTCATTGCGAACTTCTCCAAGATTGCTAAGCCTCTCTCAAGTCTTCTTCAGAAGGGTGTGAAGTATGTATGGTCTCCAGAGTGTCAGTTGGCCTTCGACACACTCAAAGAGAAGCTCACCTCTACTCCAGTCTTGGTTCCTCCTGATAATTCCAAACCTCCACGTAGTTCTCATGCAAGAGAAGCAAGTGGTTGCTTATACCTCCACGTAGTTGAAGCCAGCGGAGAAGAATTATCCTGTGCATGATCTTGAGCTAGCAGTAGTGGTACAAGCTCTGATGACTTGGAGACACCTCTTGTTGGAACGAAAGGTTGAAGTGTTCATCGATCACAAGAGTCTCAAGTACATCTTCTCCCAGCCTAACCTAAATCTCCGGCAAACTCGTTGGGTGGAAATGTTCCAAGATTTTAATCCGAGCATTGAGTACACGCCAGGCAAAGCTAATGTCGTGGCAGATGCTTTGAGCAGGAAGGCTTACTGCAACAGTCTCATTCTGAAGCCTCTCCAGCCTGACCTTTGTGAATCTTTCAGAAAGCTCAACCTTCAGTTAGTACTTCAGGGATTTCTGGAAAATCTTCAAATCTCTCCTACCTTGGAAGATCAGGTCCGAGCAGCACAACTTCTTGATGCAATGGTGAAGAAAATCAAGATTGGCTTGGCAAAGGGACTTCCCAAATATAAGTGCTTCAATGTTGATGCCAGAGACACGTTGTTCTTTGAGGATCGTCTTGTCGTTCCGAAAGGTGATCTCACAAAGGTAATCTTGGAAGAAGCTCATAACTCTCTGCTCTCAATACATCCAGGAAGCTCCAAGATGTATCAGGACTTGAAACGGACCTTCTAGTGGACTCGCATGGAGCGTGAGATTGCTCAGTTCATAAATGAATGTGATGTATGTCGAAGGGTGAAAGCAGTGCATCAACGTCCATCAGGTCTTTTGCATCCTTTGCCCATTCCCGAGTGGTAGTTCGACCATATTGAGATGGATTTCATCACCGGGTTTCCGAAGGCCAAGAAGGGTAATGATTCCATCTTCGTCGTCGTCGAGAAGTTGAGTAAAGTGCCTCATTTTGTTCCAGTCAAGGAATCCATTTCGGCAGCTCAGCTTGCAGAGCTGTACACTTCCACGATAGTGTCTTTGCACGGCGTGCCTATGATGATCTCTTCGGATCGCGGAAGTATCTTCACTTCCATGTTCTGGGACTCTTTTCAGTCTGTGATGGGCACGAAAGTACGCTTCAGCACAACTTTTCATCCTCAGACGAGTGGTCAAGTGGAGAGAGTCAATCAGGTCCTTGAGGATATGTTGAGAGCCTGTATTATCTCTTTTGGCATGAAGTGGGAAGACTGGCTACCTTTCGTTGAGTTCTCGTATAACAACAGTTATCAAGCTTGTTCAGGCAAAGCTCCCTTTGAAATTCTCTATGGCAGGAAGTGTCGTACCCCGCTGAACTGGTCCGAGACCGGCGAGCGTCAGATTCTTGGGAATGACTTGATAGAAGAAGCTGAAGAGATGTGTCAGGTCATTCGGGATAATTTTAGAGCAGCGCAGTCCCGTCAGAAGAGCTATTATGATAGGAAGCATCATGACATGTGATACGTCTCCGTCGTATCTACTATTCTGAACTCTTTTGCCCTTGTTTTGGACTCTAATTTGCATGATTTGAATGGAACTAACCCGGACTAACGCTGTTTTCAGCAGAATTGCCATGGCGTTGTTTTTGTGTAGAAATAAAAGTTCTCGGAATGACCTGAAAATTTACGGTGAATTTTTCTGGAATTAATGAAAAATACCGGCGCAAAGATCCACTCGAGGAGGTGAGCTAGTGGTCCACAAGCCCAGGGGCCGCGGCCACCCCCATGCCGCGCTGTGAGGGCTTGTGGGGCCCACGAGGCTCCCCCGCCTCCAAACCGAGCTCTATATATTCCGTTTCGCCCGGAAAAAAATCAGGGACAAGGATTCATCGCGTTTTAGGATACGGAGGCGCCGCCACCTCCCGTTCTTCATCTGGAGGGCAGATCTGGAGTCCGTTCTCGGCTCCGGCGAGGGGAAATCGTCACCATCGTCATCATCAACCTTCCTCCATCGACAATTCCATGATGCTCTTCACCGTTCGTGAGTAATCTCATCGTAGGCTTACTGGACGGTGATGAGTTGGATGAGATCTATCATGTAATCGAGTTAGTTTTGACGGGGATTGATCCCTAGTATCCACTATGTTCTAGATTGATGTTGCTACTACTTGGCTATGCTTAATGCTTGTCACTAGGGCCCGAGTGCCATGATTTAAGATCTGAACCTATTATGTTGTCGCCAATATATGTGTGTTTTAGATCCTATCTTGCAAGTTGTAGTCACCTACTATGTGTTATGACCCGGCAACCCCGGAGTGACAATAGCCGGAACCACTCCCGAAGATGAACATAGTATGAGGAGTTCATGTATTCACCATGTGTTAATGCGTTGGTCCGGTTCTTTATTAGAAGGAGAACCTTAATATCCCATAGTTTCCATTAGTACCCCGCTGCAACGGGAGGGATGGACAATAGATGTCATGCAAGTTCTTTTCCCTAAGCACGTATGACTACATACGGAATACATGCCTACATTAGATTGACGAATGGGAGCTAGTTACATATCTCTCCGTGTTATAGCTGTTACATGATGAATCACATCTGGCACACTCATCCATCACCGATCCACTGCCTGCGAGTATTTTACTACTGGTCCTTGCTACGTTACTTGGTGATCTGCACCAGCTCTTTTCCGAACTGCATAGTGGTGTCGGGCTGGCAAAACTCCGTGAACTTAACAGGGATGAAGGTGGCCATCTAAACATTGGAAAATCGGAGAGAAGTCAGAAATGATCAGAAGAGGAAATAGAAGATATAAGAGAAAATAGTTTTTTTCCTAAGGCTTTTCCATTCCTAGAGGTTACGTCCTAAGGTCAGCGTGTGCTCTGAATACCATTTCTGTAGCGACCCGACTCAACGAGTCAAGTCTCTGGTGTTTCCGTACCATCCCAAGATCATGCTGGTACACACACAGTACATAATGTATATATTCAAGAGTGCAATCACACAGCTTTATTAATGGAAATCTCATAAAGAGTACTTTATTACAATAAAGGAGTACAATAAAGTGGCTGAAGGCCAACTCCTGAGATTATCTAACGAAGACTAAGCGGAAGCATCAGGTAGACGAGTCCATCCGACTCCAAGGGCATGTCGCAGAGCGTAGAACCGTAGCCTCACTCCTGGTCGGAAAAGTACTCTGCAACATGATACGTTGCAGCCGTGTAGGTCAGCATATTGAATATGCCGGCAAATCATCAAAGTGAGGGGTAAAATAATAATCAACTATCTCTACATGCATATTTGGCTGGTGGAGCTAAGTTTTGCATAAAGCCAGTTTTATCCTACAACAAAAGGGGTTGAAAGCAAAATTTACTACAATGGTTTATTATTAACGAGATGGTTCCGCCAACCAGTTCTCGTACCCGAATAGTTGTTAACACCCACATCATTATTAAGTTGTGTCGAGAGTTCAGGGGAAATTCAATGCCTTCGGCTCAAGTTGTCCATGACCGTGCACACGGCTAATCGATTAGGTTGAGTACTCTGCAGAGTTTTGCACACGTTCCTCACAAGATTTGATCGCCTCCGGGTTTGTCCTCGCACTTCAGGGTGTTTGAAGACCGGATGATCAAAACATGGTCTTTCAACGGCTCCCTCTGAATCCCTGTCGGTGCCCATCCATTCCTACCGTTCGTCTACATCTGCTAGCACCGCCTGTCCACAGTCGCCACGTTGTCCAACCAAGCCAGAGCCCATAATGACTTGTGGCTGTGCAGGTAAGCCTTGAGTCTTGAAGTCTCCGTCCGTCTCTTCGAGCCTGGGTGAAGCTTTCCGTAGGATGACATGGCCTCTCCAGCATCCCGGGCATGCACTGGGTTTTCCAGGGAACCGATCAACCGTGCTTCACCCAGTGTTGCATTGCGTCCGAGGTCTTGAAAATCTTGTCTTAGTCCGGTCTTGATTATTATATCAATCTCGCATCACTCGTGGTATGCAATCAACCGATAACCCGTCTACTCGAGCATAGCATATATAACATTGTCGTCCCGGGGCCAAGTATCGGGGTTGTTGTGTTCCTACCACATGATACTACAACTATGACTAAAGTTTCCAAGTACCTAGGCAGCATGCAAATTGGGCAAAGAAGGTGATCTACCATGCATCGAGAACATAGGTGAAATAACATGATCAAAGATAACTTGTCTTGATGATAGTTGTCCTGCTCGAGCGTCTCTAAGTAACACGCTTCGCACTCCGGATGATCTACCGATACGAACACAAAGCACACCATAAGAAATTCAATCATGCCACGAGTAAAAATAACATCACATGCAATGATTTGCAAAAGACTACGCAAAAGAGTTTATCGCGCGCCGGTATGGCAGAAACTTGTTTCTGTTGAAAACACCAGTAAAAATACTTTAAAAATTCTGAAACTTTTACCACAGTAAGATTTTATCACTAGAACACAGTAGCAAAAAGAATCAACTCAATATCATTTTTCAAACTCCTGGAATAAGCAAAACATTGTTTAAACTAAATCTGCTCTAACTTATATTTACAAAATTCAAACATAGACAACTTATATGTTTTTAAAAACTACAGGAAATTTGTGAGCTACTGGAGGAAGAATCAATGTCATTTGACGTAGGGATAAAAATTTGTGGCCAAAACAAAATTGAACGTTTCTGTTTTTGTAATCTGGAAAGATAAATACAATACTACTAGTGCTAACAGGGAGTTACACGTGTCAGGCTACTAGTGGCTGCGGGGCTGTTTGTTGAATGGTTTCGGGCAAACGGCCGAAGACTAGCAAGTCTGCCAGTTAATTCATAAGTAACAAATAAACCTACTGGTTTTTTCGGAATAGACCGAAGAGGTACTAGTGTTCTAATCCTAGCCATTGCATGGAGATCTAAATGCCAAAAACGAATGCATGCAAACTAGAGAGAGAGAGGGAGGCTACCTACTGCTGCTGCTGCTTGCACCGACGAGATGAGAGCTGGCCGGCGAGGGAGGGGGCTCCGGGGCGGTGGGGCTTCGGGGGGAGGCGGCGGCGGAGGTGCTCCTCCGAGGGGGGAGGCGCGGGGGAGCGAAGGGGCTCGGGGGAGGCTTCCCAGGGGCGAGCCGAAGTGGTCGCAGCTTCGGGCTGCTGCTGCTGCTGCTCGTGGCGGCGGCGGCTCGTGGAGGCGCGGCGGGGGTGACGTGGCGGCGGTGGCTAGGGTTGGGGAGGGGTAGCCAAGGGGAGGGGGGTTTATATAGGCCTTGGGGAGGGGTGAGCTATGGAAGGGGAGGGAGAGGGAGCTACGGGGAAAGAGATCGCGGGAGAGAAGGGTCGGTCTCTGTCTCTGGTGGAGAAAAGGAAAGGGAGGGAGGAGAAGATCGCGTGGGGGGGGAGAGAGGGCTCGGGCAGGGTGCAGCAGAGAAAGGGAGGCGGTGGGGGAGTTAAGGGAGGAGGGAATAAGGGAGGAGATCGCTGGGAGAGAGGAGAGGGAGGAGCGGCTCGGTTTCCGCTGGAGAAAAATAGGAAAGGGAGGGAGGAGAGAGAGCTAGAAGAAGAGAGAGGAAGTTACGTGGGGGAGAGAGACTCAGGCGGTTGGGGGGGGGGGTCTGGCGTGCTGGATGCATGCCTCGGTGCATGTGGGGCTCGGTGCATGGCTGGGCAGAGCCCTTTGGCTCGGCCTGGCCGGTTCCCTGTTTTTTTTTGAAAAAAGAACAAACAGCAGCAAAAAAAAAGTAAAAAAAAGTAAAATATATTTCCTAGCTAACAAATACTATAAAATAGGTACTAATATATGTACACTAGAATACTTAGGAAAAAAAGAATAATATATACAACTAATATACATATAATATATATATATATATATGTATATATACATACAATATCTATGGGAACCCTAGTTCCACCTAATGCAAACTTTTAAAAAAATAGGTTTATGCAATAGGTCACACATCGAGATTGAAAAAAAACTCAACTAAAAATAATTCGGAGTTTAGAAAATTTGCAAAACCAAATTGGTGACTTTAACTCACAGGGGAGAAGTCATATTATCTCCACTCCAATAAATTGCCCAAAGTCACATAACGAATAGAAATTTCAGAAGAGCAAAATAGTGCATAGAAAAAAAATATGGAATGCATATGAATGATCTATTAACATCCTAATTTAAGAAAATTGGGATGTTACAAACCTACCCACCTTAAGATGAATCTCGCCCTCGAGATTCGGGTTGGCTAGAAAATAGGTGCGGGTGGTCTCGACGAAGATCCTCTTCTCGTTCCCTGGTGGCTCCTTCCTCGGTGTGGTGGCTCCACAACACCTTGCAGAACTTGATGATCTTGCTGCGGGTAACTCTGTTGGTAGTCTCGAGAATCCGGACGGGTTTCTCCTCATACGTCAGATCACTGTCAAGCTGTATGGCCTCTAGGGGCACTGTATCTCTCAACGGAACATCGGCCATCTCAGCGTGGCATTTCTTCAACTGGGAAACATGGAAAACATCATGAACTCCGGACAATCCTTCCGGCAGTTCCAGTTTGTATGCAACTTCACCTCTACGTTCAAGAATTTTGTAGGGGCCAATGAAACGTGGTGCTAATTTTCCTTTCACTCCGAATCTCTTGATTCCTCGAAGTAGAGACACCCGAAGGTATGCTCGGTCTCCCACTTCGTACGTTACTTCCTTGCGTTTGCTGTCGGCATAACTCTTCTGCCTGGACTGAGCTATCTTAAGTCGGTCACGAATAAGCTTGACCTTCTCTTCAGAATCTCGGATGAGGTCGGGACCAAAAAGTTGTCGGTCTCCAACTCCATCCCACATCAATGGTGTTCTGCACCTCCTTCCGTATAGAGCTTCGAAAGGGGCCATCTTCAGACTGGTCTGGTAGCTGTTGTTGTACGAGAACTCGGCATACGGTAAATTGTCATCCCAACTAGACCCATAGTCTACTGCGCAAGCTCTCAACATGTCTTCCAGAATTTGATTGACTCTCTCGGTCTGTCCATGTGTCTGAGGGTGAAATGTTGTGCTAAACTCCAATCTCGTTCCCAAGGTTTCATGCAGTTGTTGCCAAAATTTGGATGTGAACTGAGTCCCTCTATCGGACACAATGCTCTTCGGTACTCCGTGCAGACATACGATCCTCGTCATATATATCTTGGCCAGCTTGGCACTCGTGTAGGTAGTCTTCACCGGAATGAAGTGAGCTACCTTGGTCAAACGATCGACCACAACCCATATAGAATCATAGCCAGAACGGGTCCGAGGTAATCCTGTGATGAAGTCAATTCCAAGCTTTTCCCATTTCCATTCGGGTATCGGCAGAGGTTGGAGCAAACCTGCTGGCTTCTGATGCTCGGCTTTTACTCGCTGAAAAACATCGCATATAGCTACATACTCGGCAATGTCTTTCTTCAATCCTGTCCACCAGAAACTTTCTTTCAGATCCAGATATATCTTGGTGTTACCGGGGTGTATCGAGTACGGGGAATCATGAGCCTCCTGAAGTATCAACTTCCTGAGTTCGGGATCATTGGGCACATAGATGCGATCCTCAAACCATAAAGTTCCGTGTTCATCCTCACGAAAACCTTTAGCTTTCCCGTCTTCCATTTTCTGCTTAATCTCAGCTATCTCGTTGTCTGCTTTCTGTGCTTAACGGATCTTTTCCGTCAAAGTAGACTGAATTTCCAAAGTGGCAACAAATCCTCTTGGAACTATCTCCAGTTTGAGCTCTCGGAGATCATTGACTAACTCCTGGGGTAATCCTCCCGCTCTGAGCGTGTTCACATAACTCTTGCGGCTCAACGCATCGGCTACAACATTTGTCTTGCCTGGGTGATAATGCAATCTCATGTCGTAGTCCTTGATCAACTCTAGCCATCGCCTCTGTCTGAGGTTCAACTCCTTCTGCGTGAAGATATATTTCAGGCTCTTGTGATCAGTGTAAACATCACAACTATTTCCGATCAGGAAATGTCTCCAGGTCTTGAGAGCGTGCACTACAGCTGCTAGTTCCAAGTCACGTGTAGCATAATTCAACTCATGAGGTCTGAGCTGTCGGGATGCATAGGCTACAACTTTGCCTTCTTGCATGAGCACTCCTCCGAGTCCTTGACGAGAAGCGTCACAGTAAACCTGGAAATCCTTCCGAATGTTCGGCAATATCAGCACTGGAGCTGTAACAAGACGTTTCTTCAGCTCTTGAAAACTGGTTTCACATTCCTCAGTCCAAATATACTTGGATTCCTTCTTCAATAATTCTGTCATGGGCTTGGCAATCTTTGAGAAATTCTCAATGAACCTCCGGTAATATCCGGCAAGTCCGAGGAAACTGCGGATCTCCTTGACTGAAGTGGGTGTTACCCATTCGGTGACTGCTGCGACCTTGGCAGGGTCCACTGCTATTCCTTCTCCTGAAATGACGTGTCCAAGAAATCCGACTTCCTTCAACCAAAACTCACATTTGCTGAACTTTGCATATAGCTTATGCTCTCTAAGTTTCTCCAGAACTAGACGTAGATGTTCCTTGTGTTCCTCTTCGTTCTTGGAGAATGTCAGTATGTCATCGATGAACACCACGACAAATTTGTCCAAGTATTCCATAAATACCTTGTTCATCAGATTCATAAAATATGCCGGAGCATTAGTCAGTCCAAATGACATGACCGTGTACTCATACAAGCCGTACCGAGTGGTGAAGGCTGTCTTGGGTATATCTTGTTCACTAATTTTGAACTGATGATACCCGGATCGAAGATCGATCTTGGAGAATACGCGAGCTCCAACTAACTGATCGAACAGATCGTTGATCATCGGCAAGGGGTACTTGTTCTTGATGGTCACATCGTTCAATGCACGATAATCGACAACCATTCTCAAGGACTTGTCCTTCTTTTCAACCAAGAGCACCTGGGCTCCCCAAGGTGAAGAACTTGGGCGAATATACCCTTTGTCCAATAACTCCTTAATTTGCTTCTTGATTTCTATCAAGTCATTTGCGGGCATCCGATAAGGTCTCTTGGATATCGGGGCTGTTCCAGGTAATAGCTCAATCAAGAACTCAATCTCTCTATCGGGTGGCATGCCCGGCAATTCCTCCGGAAATACATCTGGATACTCCTGTATGATCGGTACCTCCTCTTGGACTACTCCCGTGAGAGAGTTTACTCGCTTACTCCGTGTCGGGCGCTGTGACACGTACTTAATCCGCTTCTGCTCGGGGGTGGTGAGCAAAATAGACTTAAGGGCACAATCGATATTCCCTTCATACTTGGCCAACCAATCCATGCCTAGGATTACATCCAATCCCTGGGACTCTAATACGATGAGGTCGGTGGGGAAATTATGGTTCCCGATGTTGAGGCTCAAAGCATGGCATCCTATCCCGCCTGTCATCATGCCTCCTGTGGAACTGACCTTAATAGGTTGGCTGAGGGTTCTAGTTGGCAAACTATACTTTTCCACAACTACCCTTGATATGAATGAATGCGTTGCACCAGAATCAAAAAGTACCAATACTGGATGTGAATTTAGCAAAAACATACCAACCACAGTATCGGGGTGATCATAGACCTCTTCCACATCAATGTGGTTCACCTGAGCTCGAGGAAAAGGATTGGGCTTCTTAGCTGCAGAGTTGCCATTGCCGTTGCCGTTTCCATTTCCCTGCTTGTTCTGGGGACAATCAGTGGCATAGTGTCCCTTCTTCTCACACTTGAAGCAAGTGATGTGAGTCAGATCCTTCTGAGCTGGAGCTGTATGCTGCTGAGTGCCAGTACCGCTATTCTTGAAGTGGCTGTTGTGGCGGTGGTTACCATTTCCTCCATGGTTGTGGCCTCCATGGTTGTGCACAGGGTGGTTATGCTGAACATGTCCTCCAAACTTACCGGATCCAGTCCCGGTATTCCCTGAATAAGGGGTGTAGCGAGGCTTCTGCTGAGTGCCGTTGTTGAACTTTCCAACCCCATACTTTCGCTTGCGGTTCTCCATCTGCTGATGTTTCCCCTCCAAGATGAGGGCCTTATCAACCAGCTCATGGTAGTTGTTGAAGGTGGCTACCGTCAACTGAATGCTCAGCTCATCATTCAGTCCTTCCAAGAACTTTTCCTGCTTGGCCGCATCATCGGCCACATCTCCAGGTGCATAACGGGCAAGCATGCTGAAATCATCAACGTACTGGGCCACAGTGCGATTCCCCTGGCGTAAGTTGCGAAACTCACGCTTCTTCAGACTCATTGCACCAGCTGAGACATGCGCGGTGCGTAAAGCTTGTTTGAATTGCTCCCAAGTGACTCCAGCAATGGGATAAGTGGTGGTGTAGTTCTCCCACCAAGCAGTTGCAGGGCCTTCAAGTTGATGCGCGGCAAAGCGCACCTTCTCAGGTTCAGAACAACCAGCGGTGATGAGTTCACGCTCCATCTTGCGAAGCCAATCATCTGCCACAATGGGCTCAATGCTGCTGGAGAAAGTTGGAGGGTTCAACCTCAGAAAACGGGTGAGATTGTCGGCCTGGGGTGGGTGACGGTTGTTGTTATTGTTCTGGTTCTGGATGATCAGCTGCATCAGGGTGTTTTGTTGCTGGATCAACTGAGTGAGTTCCGGTACGAAGTTCGACTCAGGGGCGCGTCTTGGAGGCATCTGATGTTTGTAGAGGGGTGAGATTAGCATAGAACAATGGTCTAGAGGGAATTACACTACCCATATGAATGCAACACACAAGTATCACACCACACATTTCATTCAATCATCACAAAGGTTCACACGAGGATACAAAAATTCGATAATCCTAAACATCGGCCTAAAACGTAAAACGATAAAGTAAATTTGGTGGTCTAGTCTAAGTGTCCTCCTCAGAATAGCATGGTGTCGGGTCCTTCAGTGGAGCTTTCTTCATAGTCCTCGTCGTTGCTGATCACGGGGGCTACGTCTCCTTCGGGATGAAGGTTCTCGCCCATGTCCAGTTCCTCCTCCAGGTATGCAACTCGAGTCTTCAGCTTCTCGATCCGCTCCAGAAAGTCCTTCACTTCCAGTTCATGTTCATAGTGGGCTTCCCGGGCTGCATCTTCAAGTTCAAGCTCGCGGAGTGACAGTTGCTTGATCTTCCTGTCGTCCTTGATCGCGTGATACTCCAGAGTTCCGCTGTGCTTCTCCAAGGTCTGGGCATACGACAAGAGAGCGTCCTTGGTCTTGCTTGAGATGATATCCCCGTCTTCGTTCCTCTGGGATACGGCGGATAAGTCTGGAGAAATAGGACAGCCCTTGTATTCATCCTTGATACGTCCGAGGGCACAATGGATCGCCATGTCCCTTCTAAGAATCCAGTTGGGTGCGATGAACTTGAAATCCATCGGCTCAGTGCGTGGCTGGAATGTCCTTCCGGGAATATGCACCTCGATCCTGTAGCGTGAATCCTCCGGGTAAGACGAAGTTGGCTTCCCTGTGATAGACGGCAGAGCAATCCTCAAATCCTTGGTGATCTGCACCAGCTCTTTTCCGAACTGCATAGTGGTGTCGGGCTGGCAAAACTCCGTGAACTTAACAGGGATGAAGGTGGCCATCTAAACATTGGAAAATCGGAGAGAAGTCAGAAATGATCAGAAGAGGAAATAGAAGATATAAGAGAAAATAGTTTTTTTCCTAAGGCTTTTCCATTCCTAGAGGTTACGTCCTAAGGTCAGCGTGTGCTTTGAATACCATTTCTGTAGCGACCCGACTCAACGAGTCAAGTCTCTGGTGTTTCCGTACCATCCCAAGATCATGCTGGTACACACACAGTACATAATGTATATATTCAAGAGTGCAATCACACAGCTTTATTAATCGAAATCTCATAAAGAGTACTTTATTACAATAAAGGAGTACAATAAAGTGGCTGAAGGCCAACTCCTGAGATTATCTAACGAAGACTAAGCGGAAGCATCAGGTAGACGAGTCCATCCGACTCCAAGGGCATGTCGCTGAGCGTAGAACCGTAGCCTCACTCCTGGTCGGAAAAGTACTCTGCAACATGATACGTTGCAGCCGTGTAGGTCAGCATATTGAATATGCCGGCAAATCATCAAAGTGAGGGGTAAAATAATAATCAACTATCTCTACATGCATATTTGGCCGGTGGAGCTAAGTTTTGCATAAAGCCAGTTTTATCCTACAACAAAAGGGGTTGAAAGCAAAATTCACTACAATGGTTTGTTGTTAACGAGATGGTTCCGCCAACCAGTTCTCGTACCCGAATAGTTGTTAACACCCACATCATTATTAAGTTGTGTCGAGAGTTCAGGGGAAATTCAATGCCTTCGGCTCAAGTTGTCCATGACCGTGGACACGGCTAATCGATTAGGTTGAGTACTCTGCAGAGTTTTGCACACGTTCCCCACAAGATTTGATCGCCTTCGGGTTTGTCCTCGTACTTCAGGGTGTTTGAAGACCGGATGATCAAAACATGGTCTTCCAACGGGTCCCTCTGATTCCCTGTCGGTGCCCATCCATTCCTACCGTTCGTCTACATCTGCTAGCACCGCCTGTCCAGAGTCGCCACGTTGTCCAACCAAGCCAGAGCCCATAATGACTTGTGGCTGTGCAGGTAAGCCTTGAGTCTTGAAGTCTCCGTCCGTCTCTTCGAGCCTGGGTGAAGCTTTCCGCAGGATGACATGGCCTCTCCAGCATCCCGGGCATCCACTGGGTTTTCCAGGGAGCCGATCAACCGTCCTTCACCCAGTGTTGCATTGCGTCCGAGGTCTTGAAAATCTTGTCTTAGTCCGGTCTTGATTATTATATCAATCTCGCATCACTCGTGGTATACACTCAACCGATAACCCGTCTACTAGAGCATAGCATATATAACATTGTCGTCCCGGGGCGAAGTATCGGGGTTGTTGTGTTCCTACCACATGATACTACAACTATGACTAAAGTTTCCAAGTACCTAGGCAGCATGCAAATTGGGCAAAGAAGGTGATCTACCATGCATCAAGAACATAGGTAAAATAACATGATCAAAGATAACGTACCTTGATGATAGTTGTCCTGCTCGAGCGTCTCTAAGTAACACGATTCGCACTCCGGATGATCTACCGATACAAACACAAAGCACACCATAAGCAATTCAATCATGCCACGAGTAAAAATAACATCACATGCAATGATTTGCAAAAGACTGCGCAAAAGAGTTTATCGCGCCCGGTATGGAAGAAACTTGTTTCTGTTGAAAACACCAGTAAAAACAGTAGCAAAAACAATCAACTCAATATCATTTTTCAAACTCCTGGAATAAGCAAAACAGTGTTTAAACTAAATCTGCTCTAACTTATATTTTAAAAATTCAAACATAGACAAATTATATGTTTTTAAAACCTACAGGAAATTTGTGAGCTACTAGAAAAAGAATCAATGTCATTGGACGTAGGGATAAAGAGTTGTGGCCAAAACAAAATTGAAAGTTTCTGTTTTTGTAATCTGGACAGATAAATACAATACTACTAGTGCTAACAGGGAGTTACGCGTGTCAGGCTACTAGTGGCTGCGGGGCTGTTTGTTGAATGGTTTCGGGCAAACGGCCGAAGACTAGCAAGTCTGCCGGTTAATTCATAAGTGACAAATAAACCTACTGGTTTTTTCGGAATAGACCGAAGAGGTACTAGTGTTCTAATCCTAGCCATTGCATGGAGATCTAAAGGCTAAAAACGAACGCATGCAAACTAGAGAGAGAGAGGGAGGCTACCTGCTGCTGCTGCTGCTTGCACCGACGAGATGAGAGCTGGCCGGCGAGGGAGGGGGCTCCGGGGCGGTGGGGCTTCGGGGGGAGGCGGCGGCGGAGGTGCTCCTCCGAGGGGGGAGGCACGGGGGAGCAAAGGGGCTCAGGGGAGGCTTCCCAGGGGCGAGCCGAAGTGGCAGCAGCTTCGGGCTGCTGCTGCTGCTGCTTCTCGTGGCGGCGGCGGCTCGTGGAGGCGCGGCGGGGGTGATGTGGCGGCGGTGGCTAGGGTTGGGGAGGGGTAGCCGAGGGGAGGGGGGTTTATATAGGCCTTGGGGAGGGGTGAGCTATGGAAGGGGAGGGAAAGGGAGCTACGGGGAAAGAGATCGCGGGAGAGAAGGGTTGGTCTTGGTCTCTAGTGGAGAAAAGGAAAGGGAGGGAGGAGAAGATCGCGTGGAGGGGGGGAGAGAGGGCTCGGGCAGGGTGCATCAGAGAAAGGGAGGCGGTGGGGGAGTTAAGGTAGGAGGGAATAAGGGAGGAGATCGCTGGGAGAGAGGAGAGGGAGGAGCGGCTCGGTTTCTGCTGGAGAAAAATAGGAAAGGGAGGGAGGAGAGAGAGCTAGGAGAAGAGAGAGGAAGTTACGTGGGGGAGAGAGACTCGGGCGGTTGGGGGGGTCTGGCGTGCTGGATGCATGCCTCGGTGCATGTGGGGCTCGGTGCATGGCTGGGCTGAGCCCTTTGGCTCGGCCTGGCCGGTTCCCTCTTTTATTTTGAAAAAGGAACAAACAGCAGCAAAAAAAAGTAAAAAAAGTAAAATATATTTCCTAGCTAACAAATACTAGAAAATAGGTACTAATATATGTACACTAGAATACTTAGGAAAAAAAACAGAATAATATATACAACTAATATACATATAATATATATATATATATACATACAATATCTATGGGAACCCTAGTTCCACCTAATGCAAACTTTAAAAAAAATAGTTTTATGCAATAGGTCACACATCGAGATTGAAAAAAAAACTCAACTAAAAATAATTCGGAGTTTAGAAAATTTGCAAAACCAAATTGGTGACTTTAACTCACAGGGGAGAAGTCATATTATCTCCACTCCAATAAATTGCCCAAAGTCACATAACGAATAGAAATTTGAGAAGAGCAAAATAATGCATAGAAAAAAAAATATGGAATGCATATGAATGATCTATTAACATCCTAATTTAAGAAAATTGGGATGTTACACCGCTAGTGCTGTTACTTGCTACTGCTGTCACTACTGCTGTTCCTTGCTACCGCTATCACTACTACTGTTACTTTGTTGTTCCTTGTTGCAAGACTTTTCTGGAGCCGTTGCCAGGGAAGAATAGTCCCCCGTCCACGTGCTATTTACTGGCGCCATTGATACAACAAGTTAGGAATAGTCTCCCGTCAACAGATCTTTTTCTGACACCGTTGTTATCATATCACTTTGCTACTGATACTTTGCTTACACACACTAATCTTTCAGGTGTGGTTGAAATTGACAAACTCAGCTGCTAATACTTGAGAATATTCTTTCGCTTCCCTTTGTGTCGAATCAATAAATTTGGGTTGAGTACTCTACCCTCGAAAACTGTTGCGATCCCCTACACTTGTGGGTTATCAAGACTATTTTCTGGTGCCGTTGCCTGGGAAGCACAACTATATTCTCTGAGTCACTTGGGATTGACGTCTGTTGGTCACTATGAGGAATCCGAAAGATCCGAGAACTGAAATCTTTCCTTCCACTATGAGTACAGGTAAGGAACTTCCATCTAGCTCTGCACTTGATGCACCTTCAGTTTTGAGTAAGTTTGCGACATCGCCTCCTTCTAGAAATCTTGATATGTCGCCTGTGGTTGATACTACTGTGCTTGATGATGCTACTTCTGCTGCCCATGATGCTATGCTTGATACTATGCCTGATGATGCTATGCTTGATACTATGCCTGATGATGCTATGCTTGATACTATGCCTGATGATGCTATGCTTGATACTATGCCTGATGATGCTATGCTTGATACTATGCCTGATGATGCCATGCCTGATAATGCTTTGCCACTAGGTGCATTCCTTGATGCACAAATTGCTAGAGTTGCTGCTAGATGTCATGATACTTCTCAAACTGCTGATCCTATTGAAGTAGAACCTGCTACTATGCCTGAATTTCCTGTTATGCCTGAACGTTATGTTATGGAGGGAGAGATAGCTGAGGACTTTCTTGCATGTAAGGATAGCTATGATGTTGAGAAACTACTGCGCAAGTGGAAATAAAAATCTCTGAACGATAGGCTGAAATACGACCCGAAGTTTGCTACTTCGCCTATCTTTGTGACCGATAAGGATTATGAATTCTCTGTCGACCCTGAGTTAATCACTCTGGTCGAATCAGATCCTTTTCACGATTATGAGTCTGAAACGGTTGTAGCCCATCTTACCAAACTGCATGATATCGCCACCCTATTCACTAGTGAGGAAAAGCTTCACCATTACTATATCCTCAAGTTGTTTCCTTTCTCGCTAAAGGATGATGCTAAGACTTGGTTCACTTCTCTTGCTCCTGGATGTGTACGTAGCCCCCATGATATGGTCTACTACTTCTCTGAAAAATATTTTCCTGCCCATAAGAAGCAAGCTTCCTTGCGGGAAATATACAACTTTGCTCAAGCTGAGGAAGAGAGTCTCCACAAGCTTGGGGGAGGCTCATCCAGCTACTGAATGCTTTGTGTGATCACCATCTTGAGAAGAATGAAATACTTGATATATTCTATAATGGACTTGCCGATGCTTCCAAAGACCACCTAGATATTTTTGCCGGTTGTGGTTTTAGGGAACGAACTGTAGAACAAGCTGAGATTCTATTGAATAACATCTTGTGCGATGAGAACGCTTGGACTATTCCCGAACCACCTCCTAAGCCAACTCCAAAGAAAAGTGGTATTCTATTCCTCAGTCCTGAAGATATGCAAGAAGCCAAGAAATCTATGCGAGAGAAAGGCATTAAACCTGAAGATGTCAAAAATCTACCTCCTATCGAAGAGATCCACGGTCTTGATAACCCGATACAGGTAGTAGAAATAAATTGCTTGTGTAGGTTTGATGAGAGTGATATTCCTTTGATTAACCTACTAGCTTATGCCTGGATGAATTTGATAACTTTGTTGCCAAACAACAGAGTTTCAATGATTATGTTAGCAGACAATTGGAACAAAATGCTCGTATGCTTAGTCATTTAAGTGCTTGTGTGGACAGAAATGTCAATGATCTTAAGCTCTTGAGTAAAAAAGGCCTCTATGGTTACTACTCAGGTAGAACAAGTACTTAAAGCTCAGAATGACTTGCTCAATGAGTTGAATGATAATTCTGTTAGAGTCATTACTAGAGGCGGTAGAATGACCTAGGAACCTTTGTATCCTGAGGGTCATCCTATCCTGAGGGTCATCCTAAGAGAATTGAACAAGATTCTCAAGGAGTTAGCACTGATGCACCTAGTCATCCTAGAAAGAAGAAGAAAGATGATAGGGATGTGCATGCTAGCAACCCTGTTGCTGCTACACTTGAGAGTCCAAACAATGTCTCCGTCTCTGATGCTGAAACACAATCTGGTGATGAACTTGAGCCTAATGATAATATCAATAGTGATGTTCATGTTGATGCTCAAGCTAGCAATGATAAGGATGTGGAGATTGAACCTGTTGATCTTGATAACTCACAACCTAAGAATAAGAGATACGATAAGAATGACTTTGCTGCTAGGAAGCATGGTAAAGAAAGGGAACCGGGTTCAGAAACCCATGGCCTTTCCTCCCAAATCATCAAAGAAAAAGGATGGCGAGCATTTTGAGCGATTCATTGAAATGATCAGACACGTCTTTCTGCAAATGCGTTTGACATATATGCTCAAAATGTCTCCGTATGCTAAGTACATGTATGATATTGTGACTAATAAGAGGAGGATACCTGAGGTCTAGATTTCCACCATGTTTGCTAATTATACCTTCAAGGGTGGAACTCCTAAGAAACTAGGTGATCCCGGTGTGCCCACTATACCTTGCTCCATTAAAGGCAACTACGTTAGAACTGCGTTATGCGACCTTGGAGCCGGTGTTAGTGTTATGCCTCTCTCTATTTCTCGTAGACTTGAGCTGGATAAGTTGACATCCACTGAAATCTCTCTGCAAATGGCCGACAAATCAACTGCTTTCCCTATCGGCATTTGCGAGGATATGCCTGTTGTGGTTGCCAATGTCACTATCTTAATAGACTTTCTTATCTTGGATATTCCTGAGGACGATGCCATGGCAGTCCTCCTCGGAAGGCCCTTTTTAAACACTGTAGGGGCTATTATAGATTGCAACAAAGGCAATGTCACTTTCCATGTCAACGGTAATGAGCATACGGTGCACTTTCCGAAGAAACAATATCGAGTACATTGCATCAATGCTATCGAAGAAACTTCATCGATTCTTATTGGGTGCTTTGAATGCCCTATTCCTTGTGTCAAGATGAAGTATGATTTGCTTGTTGGGGAGATACACATCCCCATTGAGGTGACCCGGTGACTATTTGAAAATTCTCCGTTTTCTTTTGCGATTCAAAAAAGTTTGTCAAGGAGACTTGATCAACCTCATCGACGGATTTCTTTCGATGACCATGAGATGGATGAATCGAGGAGTCACCAACCTCTGTTCCAAGCTATCACCTTCGGTTGCTTAGAAGAAAAATGATAGATTTAGATTAGTTTTCCCTGTTTTCTGTTTTAGCGTCCGGTAGAAAAGTACCCCGAAAATAAAAGTTCTCCGAACGTCGTGAAAGTCAAGTATGTTTTTTCTAGAATTTTTGAAAAATTCTGAGACAAAGAGCTTGTTTGTGGGCTGCACCAGTGGGCCAGAAGCCCTTGGGGCGCGGGAACCCCCTGGCCGTGCCACCCAGGCTTGTGGGGACCACAGGCACCCCCTCCACTCATTCTTGCTGTCATCTGGTTCTCCTACCTCTAGAAAGAATCGTTTCGCAGCTCAAACCCGTGTTCTTGCTTCTCTTGTTGGGATTTTCGATCTCTTTGCTCAAATCACCGTTCTCCGAACTGTTTTGGGGGAAATTACTCCTTGGTAAGTGACTCCTCCATTGGTCCAATTAGTTTTTGCTCTAGTGCCTTATACTCTGCGTATTTTTGCTTCCTTGGTGACCATGTTCTTGGGCTTTGCATGCTGATTTTAGCTGGTCCCAAGTAGTTTTGATGCGTAATATGGCCTCTAGGAACTTGTGGGAGTAGTTGCTACGAGTTTTGTTGAGCCTTGTTCACCTTTCCTTAGAATCACTGAAAATTTCGGAAAAGGAAGATGTTCAGGAGAAACTATCATGGTGGTTCCTCAAGCAAGAGAGGTCCCCGTCTTGGGATTCGGGAGCCTGATCCTTACCGACCAAGGGACGCGCAGGTACAACCATGTGAATGGCCTTCTGATGAATTTATGATTGAGGAAGGTTTCAAAGATGACTTTGATGCACTTGTTCACAACGTCGGACTCGAAGAATTCATATCCGATAAATGTGAACAGTATGTCGCTCTCACTATCTCTTTTGTTCGTAGATTCAAATTTTCCGCTGGCCGTGAGACATCGGTACTGTTTGATCTCTATGATAAATCGTATACCATGGATTTAGAGGATTTCAATAGAATTTGCAAAATACCTATTTGGGGTAGCCTCAATGAACCTCCTAAATCTTCGGTTAGAGATTTTTGCTCTGGTATGACTGTTGGAGAAACTAGAGACATTACGCAAGCTACCATGGGGAGTATTCATTTTCCTGCCTTGCATTACTTTGCCCTCTTGATAGGCAGATGCACTAATGGCAAGATTGAGCATTGTCACCTCTGCGCACCTGACCTTAGTATCCTTAAGAGCGAAGTGACGGGTGACAAAAGCTTCAACATGGGAGCTATTGTAGCAAGGAGGCTGAATAAGAATGCTATTGAAGGGGATTTCTTTGGTGGGATCTATGCCACTCGCATAAAAAAATTTCTTGGAGTACCCATCCGCGAAGGAGATCCCCCGCTCCATACAGCTTTCCTTGACTGCGTCGCTTTGACACGCTACCAGTTCCTTGAGAGGGATGGCGAATCCCTCCTATACCGTTTGATATTTAACCGGCAGCGTGTTACCCTTCCTGCTCCTGCCTTCTTTGTATTTCAGGTAAAACAGAGATATTACATAACCAGAGGAGAGGCAGAGGAGTACGAGAGGGAGGCAAAGGCTACTCGTCTCCGTGAGGCAGCTATTCAGGCAGTGGCTGCATCACTCCCGTATAACCCCCATTATGATTTTGGGTTTCGCCAGGACAATCCTTGGGAGTAGACCAACTTAGGCCAAAAGCCTAAGCTTGGGGGAGTACGTGTTTCTCACCGACTTTACATTCTGGCTTATGCTTTCACTTTGTTAGCCGGTGTTCACACTTTGCCACTGTATCATCCATGCTAGTTTATTTTCTTTTTCTCGTTTTCTTTTTGTGTGTCTGTCTAGTTTGAGAAAAAAAACCAAAAAGATTTTGTTTTTCTTATTTTGCTTGTTGGGAGCTTTCCCGTGTAAATAGTTTTCTTTTTCTTTGGGTCAAGGTAGAAGATATTGGTTACAATGTTTAGTGGCTCTTGCTTGCATACCTGTTTAACTTTCAAAGAGCCATATTACATTATCTTCTGCTTTGTGTTTGCGTGCTGATTCTAGCGTAGTCCAATGCACGAGCACTCTTATTATTGTTCACATCGTTCGGTCGTGCAAGTGAAAGGCAATAATGACGATATATGATGAAGTGACTGAGCATGGAAAAGCTGGTATGAACTCAATCTATTTTGTTTTTGTAAATATGACTAGCTCATTATGCCTGATTCAGCTTTGTTGTGAGAGAAACATGTTTTCAATGAAAACTTAGAGATCATAGTTGCTTATGCCATGCTTACTTAGCTAGGAGCTTATAATGGTTTGTCTTGGATGCCCACATGAATGTTGAGATGACTGTGTTGTAGTATGTTAGGATGGTATCCTCCTTTGAATGATTCAAGTGGCTTGACTTGGCGCATGTTCACGCATGTAGTTGAAACAAAATCAACATAACCTCTATGATGTTCATGTTCATGGTGATTTATGTCCTACTCATGGTTGCACTCATTGTTAGTTAATCTTAATGCATTTTGATGACTGTTGTCGCTCTCTAGTTGGTCGCTTCCCAGTCTTTTGCTAGCCTTCACTTGTACTAAGCGGGAATAGTGCTTGTGCATCTACTTCCATAATCCCAAAGTTGTTCTATATGAGTCCACCATACCTACCTATGTGCGGTATCTACCTGCCGTTCCAAGTAAATTTGCATGTGCCACTCTCTAAACCTTCAAGAAATAATCTGTTTTGCATGCCCGAACCGCTCATGTGGTGACAGGGGGCTATTGGTATCTTCCATGCTAGGCGTGTTATCCTCGATATGTGTTTATTCACTATCATTCACAAGAAAGGGGCCGGTAATTGGAATTCCCAGTTCCATGCTCAAATCGAAAAGATAATTGCAAATGAAACTCCCCCAGGATAGATGTTGGTATGGACGGTACCCGAGGATTCGACTAGCCGTGGAGTGTGATTGATTGGTGGTGGGGGAGACAAAACTTTACTTTTCTATTTGTGAACCGCCTTTAGCATGTGTAGCATGGAAGATGTTGAGAACTCTTAGTCATTGCGTTGACAATGAAAGCATGCCACCCAAAATTATTATCTCTCTTTTCAAAACTTGAGGTATGGCACCTCTGCAAATCAACGCTTCCCTCTGCGAAGGGCCTGTCTATTTATGTTCCTGTTGAGTCATCCTCCTCTAACAAAAGCACCAATTGGAGAGCACCTCTGTCATTTTTATGCTTTGCTTTTAACTGTGTTGAGTATGACTGGATCTTCTTTGCCATGAATTACAATGTTTAGTCACCCTTGGTCTTTGAAAGTGCTCTGCATTTATGTTTTGCGGTCTCAGAAAGAGCTAGCGATATACCATCTATTCGTCGTGCTTCATGTTGTTGTGATTGAAGTGTTGACATTTGAGGCTTATTATTATTTGCTCGCTAGTTGATTATGCCATTGATATGAGTTTACCGTGAGACCTAGATGTCATTTGCTTATGTGGTTTGCTTGTGATCTTGCTGAAATTCTGGTTATGAGTTAGACATAGTTGCAACAACAAGATCAAATAGAGTTCGTCAATGTTTTTCTTTTGTCTCTTTCAGTTTGTCAACTGAATTGCTTGAGGACAAGCAAGGCTTTAAGCTTGGGGGAGTTCATACGTCTCCATCGTATCTACTTTTTCGAACTCTTTTGCCCTTGTTTTGGACTCTAATTTGCATGATTTGAATGGAACTAACCCGGACTAACGATGTTTTCAACAGAATTGTCATGGTGTTGTTTTTGTGCAGAAATAAAAGTTCTCGGAATGACCTGAAAATTTACGCAGAATTTTTCTGGATCTAATGAAAAATACATGCGCAAAGATCCACCGGAGGAGGTGAGCCAGTAGGCCACAGGCCCAGGGGCCGCAGCCACCCCCCCAGGTCGCGCCGTGAGGGCTTGTGGGGCCCACGAGGCTCCACCGCCTCCAAACTCAGCTCTATATATTCCGTTTCGCCCGAAAAAAATCAGGGAGAAGGATCCATAGCGTTTTACGATACGGAGGAGCCGCCACCTCCTGTTCTTCATCTAGAGGGCAGATCCGGAGTCCGTTCTGGGCTCCGGAGAGGGGAAATCGTCGCCATCGTCATCATCAACCTTCCTACAACGACAATTCCATGATGTTCTTCACCGTTCGTGAGTAATCTCATCGTAGGCTTGCTGGACGGTGATGAGTTGGATGAGATCTATCATGTAATCGAGTTAGTTTTGATGGGGATTGATCCCTAGTATCCACTATGTTCTAGATTGATGTTGCTACTACTTGGCTATGCTTAATGCTTGTCACTAGGGCCCAAGTGCCATGATTTCAGATCTGAACCTATTATGTTGTCGCCAATATATGTGTGTTTTAGATCCTATCTTCCAAGTTGTAGTCACCTCTATGTGTTATGACCCAGCAACCCCGGAGTGACAATAGCCGGAACCACTCCCGGACATGACCATAGTATGAGGAGTTCATGTATTCACCACGTGTTAATGCGTTGGTCCGGTTCTTTATTAAAAGGAGAACCTTAATATCCCGTAGTTTCCATTAGTACCCCGCTGCCACGGGAGGGATGGACAATAGATGTCATGCAAGTTCTTTTCCCTAAGCACGTATGACTACATACGGAATACATGCCTACATTAGATTGACGAACGGGAGCTAGTTACATATCTCTCCGTGTTATAGCTGTTACATGATGAATCACATCCAGCACAACCCATCCATCACTGATCCACTGCCTACGAGTCTTTTACTACTGGTCCTTGCTACGTTACCTTGCCGCTACTGCTGTCACTACTGCTATTCCTTGCTACCGCTGTCACTACTCCTGTTACTTTGTTGTTCCTTGTTGCAAGACTTTTCTGGAGCCGTTGCCAGGGAAGAATAGTCCCCCGTCCATGTGCTATTTACTAGCACCATTGATGAAACAAGTTAGGAATAGTCTGCCATTAACAGATCTTTTTCTGACACCGTTGCTATCATATCACTTTGCTACAGATACTTTGCTTGCAGACACTAATATTTCAGGTGTGGTTGAAATTGACAAACTCAGCTGCTAATACTTGAGAATATTCTTTCGCTTCCCTTTGTGTCAAATCAATAAATTTGGGTTGAATACTCTACCCTCGAAAACTGTTGCGATCCCCTACACTTGTGGGTTATCAACATGTCTTATGAGCTCGATGGCTTCGTCTATCTCAAGGTCTGCCCTATAAGGGTACGCAGCGCTTTGGCATCAAAGGCAAGCTTGCGCCTCGTTTTGTGGGTCCTTTCAGAATTGTTGGCAAGAGAGGCGACCTTGCGTATCAGCTAGAGCTCCCGTCAAACTTTGCAAATGTGCATGACGTGTTCCATGTCTCTCAGCTCCGGAGGTGCTTCAAGACTCCCGAGCACACTGATCATCTTCAAGACATCGACCTTCAACCCGACCTATCTTATTGTGAGCATCCAGTTGCGGTTCTCGAGGAGACTGAACGCAAGACCCGCAACAAGACTGTCAAATTTCTCAAGGTGCAATGGTCACACCATTCCAATAAAGAGGCCACTTGGGAACGCGAGGATGACCTCCGTTCAGAATTCCCAGAGTTCTTTCAGTCCTAGATCGGGACGAGATCTTTCTGTAGTGTGGGAGAGTTTGTAATGCCCAAGCGTGTAACTTGCCTTATTTGGAACCTTCTGGATGTGGGTCCATCTCCTCAGTGCCATGAGAGATCAATGCATGTGTTATTTCATGTGATGTCACCTTGTCTTGTTTTCCTTTCCATTCATGCATCCATTCATCCATGTCTATATGTGTTTGTTGCCTTGTGATCATGTGTATGTGGTGTGATGACATGTGATGATATGTGGTTCTGTGTGAAGTTTGTGGAGTGGTGCAATTGTTAGTAGGATGCAACTATGCTAGGTTTCAAAAACTTCCCCCCTCTCTATTTATCTCAAGCCCAAGATTCTCTTGCTCCATTCCTGTTCCAAAAATGCCCATGTTTTAGTATGATTTGTGGTAGGTGTGATGCTATGCATTTAGTGTTTTGAAACTATGTTTCAGTGGTTCAAATATTCACAAAACAGATCCATTAATTCTGTTTTGTAAATATTTGCATGCTCCAAAAATTCCTTTTATATTTTTTTAAATAGGTCTTAATTTCTTATTGCCTAGGGTCATTTTGTTTTATTTTTCTTAGTCCACAGATTTTTCCTAGGGCTTTATTTACTGTGACTTTGTTTTATATTGCAAATCAGTAGGTTTTTCCCCTTTCTCTATTTGGCGCCAACATGGGCCTCTTTCCTTCCCGAGGCCCATCTCTCCTCCGTGCTTTCCTAGCGGCAGCCCAAGCGCGCACTACCTCCTTCCTACTGACATGGTTTCTTCGCCGCGCATGCTTTCTGTCAGAAACTTCAGAGAGAGAGAGCGAGAGAGATTGACGCCGTGCGTCCCATCCACGGCCATATGTACTCGGCGTGCGTGCCCTAGTGCCTAGGGTTCCGCCTCCCCCTCCTAGTGCCACCACCTTCCCCTCCATCTCTCTCTTCCTCCCCCAAGGTAAGATCTGTAGAAGGTGACAGGAGAGATGCAGTAGCGCGCCGTCATCGTCCTCCGCGCATCCTTCGCCTCCTGCGCCGCCCAGCATGTCAGGGAGCTCGGGGAAGGCCTCCGCGTTCCATTCCCGTCGTTGTTGAGGTCGGGGCGCGACCACATCGGCGGGCAGGACCTCGTCTCCAGCGTGTTCCCGGCGGACCGTACCCCTGCTTCGGTTCGGCATCAGGTCATCGTCAGATCGTCTTCAGGCGTCTCCCTCCGATCAAGACGCCCTCTTCTCCTTCCTCTCGCCGAGCCTAGCTCCTTCCTCCCTTCCCCCTCGTTCGATCGGCCTAGGTGCTCATTGCAGTGCTTCTCTGATCAGAGAAGAGAACGGTCGGTCTTGTGGTGTGCTGCGATGTGTGTGCTCTGCTCGTCCCGGTGCTCAGGGCAGTTGCTTCCAACGCGGTAGGAGAGGTAGCCGTAGATGATTCCCTCTGGCGCAGGAGTAGAGTAGGAGGCACGTTCCGGTGAGTGTAGCTGTCGACGTCTCTGTGTAGAGCAGAGCAGGGCATCCGTGTGTGTGTTACCTAGTTAGACACCCCTGTTAGGCCAAGTAACGCAGAGTAGCAGAGTGGCAGCATGCGTTTTTGCTCGTGACACGTCGTGGGTTCGAGTCCCCGTAGAGACAACCCTTTTTGCTATTTGTCTCTTGGGCACAACACCAGCAGAGAGATGGCTTTTGCTGTATAATCCCCATGTTCTATCATGTACATGTTCAGTAGCCCAGTGGTTTGCGTTGTGGTGTTGATCTTCGGTTCTCAGCGTCCTCTTCAGCGACCTTCGTCTCAACGACGGCCCGCGCTACTTCGGCGAGGACTACGACGTTGAGGCGCTCTGCGCCAACTTCAGCAGGCTGTCTGTCGCTGAGATGCCTGGCCACGACGTTTACCCCAGTAACGTCCTCATCTTCGACATCCCTCTGCCGTCGGTGGGGTTCTTCACCCCATACCACATCGCTGCCGTCTCCAACGCCGTGGAGGTGATGTTTATCGGCACCGACACCAGCACGGCTCCCGGCAAGGCCTCCGTAGGAGCCTGCGAGCCCGCTGCGGCCGTTGCCGACACTCTTCGGGACGCCATCGCCGTCCTGAAGACACCGGTCGCCGCTTCCGCTGACCCTGCAAATGCTCGGGCCTTGCTGGAGGAGGCTCGCAAGCGTATCTTGGAGGAGGGCATCGCCATGGCCTCGGCGAAACGTCGGTTGGAGGCTACACATCGTGGGTATAACTCCGCATACGGACTTACTCTAATTTCCGAGGCCCCTAGCTAGCTTGGATCGGTCCGCAGCCGCGGACGGTTCGTCGCCGAGGTTCTAGGCGGGGACCTTCCCACCTACGAGATTCCTGCGGCCAACATGCGGGCAGCACAGGCGACCATGGAGGAGATGGCAAGCCTGGAAGGCGAGGAGAGCGCCTTCCAGGAGAAGCGTGTCAAGGATCTACTTGACGTCGCTAACCAGCAGCATGCTCGGTTCGACCCCGGTCAGGCTCAATCAGAGTCCCCGGGGCCGAACTTGGGGGCTCGTCGCAACCCTAGCGGCCAACACCACGCCGAAGGATCTTCCTCGCATCGCCCTTCCGGCTGGAGGGGCGAGGGAAGCCAAGACCGACGCTCTCAGTGCCAAAGCTAGCACACTTCGGGCTTGCGTCGCGGAGGCGACGAGGGCGATTCGGAGTACGGGGATCTTCCCCCGCGAAGAACTCACGCCTCCGGCTCCCGAGGCGCCTCCCCTCTCGCCACCGGGGCTAGCGCCCCCGCCCTCTAGGATGAGCGGGACGCTCACTGACGTATCATCACCCTGGCCCATTCGGCCCTCCTAGAGGAAGATGGACCCGTCGGTCCGGCATGCTTCGGCCCCCGGATCCGAGGGGAGACGTTCCCCCGAGGTTTCACCTTGCCTCGGGATACGCCAAAATACAACGGCACGGCCAAGCCAGAAGACTGGCTGATCGACTACACCATGCCCGTAGGCATCGCCAGGGGCAACAAGCGCGTAGCGATTCGCTACATAGCACTCATGTTGGACGGCTCAGCCCGGACTTGGCTTAACAGCCTCCCGGTCGGCATTGTCAACTCCTGGGTGGACTTCGAGGAGGCGTTCGTCCGCAACTTCACCGGAACCTACAAGCGCCCTGGCCGGCCCCGCGAGCTGGCCATGTGCGTCCAGAAGGCCGACGAACCCCTCCGCGACTACGTCACCTGGTGGACTGAGCTCCGCAACTCCTGTGAGGGGGTGCATGAGGTACAAGCCATCCAGTACTTCATCTACGGATACCGAGAAAGCACCCTCCTCAAGCACAAGCTCATGTGCGCCGAGCCTACCTCTTTGGCGATGCTCATGGCCAAGGCGGACAAGTACGCCACAGCCGACTCCGCAATGCACATCAAGGTGACCGCTCTGGACAAGGTTGTGCCCGCGCCGGCTACTCCCAAGCCGGCTAGGGACAACCGAGACGGCCAGAATAACTACAAGCGCAAGGCAGATCAGATGGATCCCCGCTCCAACAACAAGCTAGTGGCCAATGTGGAGGGCGATGCGTCGGCTTCTCAAGCCGGCCCTCCACGAAAGCGTCGCAATCAGGGCAACCCCAATTGGCTGCCCAAACAGTCTCTCGAGCAGCTGCTCGACGCCCCCTGCAAGATACATTCTGGGGCGACGCCATCTACCCATACCCTTCGACAGTGCAGCGTCGCACGCCGGCTGTCGCAATGGGAGGGCCTGCTGGCTCCTCCGGGTGCGCAGGCAGTGCCCCGTTCACCAACTCCCCATCACGCTCCGCTTCCGCCGCCACCGCCTCACGATGACGGTCCTCGCCCTGACGACTATCCTCACCAAGACGGAGCATTCGTCATCTTCACCAGCGAAGGCGACGACAAACACAGCCTGCGCCAAAGACGGCGCGAGGTAAACGCGACGGTCCCCCCGGTTCCCCAGTACATGCATTGGTCTGACAAACCAATCACATGGAGCCGGGTGGACCAACCTGCGGTGATGCCCAACCCGGGGTCATACGCACTCGTCCTCGACCCCACCTTCACCTCCAAAAGGCTCACCTGCCGATTCTCCGGGGTGCTGGTCGATGGCGGCAGCAGCATCAACATCCTCTACCTCGACACTCTTCACAAGCTCGGGCTCAAGGAGATGGACGTCCTGCCAACTAGCACTGTCTTCCATGGCATCGTGCATGGGAAGTCATGCTCGCCCATCGGCAAGATCCAGCTAGACGTCCTCTTCGGCGACAAGGCCCACTTCCGCTGAGAGTCCATATGGTTCGAGGTAGTGGACCTCAGTAGCTCGTACCACGCGCTGCTGGGGAGACTGACTGTGGCCAAGTTCATGGCTATTCCGCACTACGCCTACCTGAAAATGAAGATGCCGGGTCCCAAGGGCGTCATCATTGTTGTTGGCGACTACAAGAAGTCGCTCGAGTGTGCCCAGGATAGCAGCCGCCTCGCCGACGCCTTGGTAATTGCCGAGGAGAAGCGACAAATCGACCGGCTCGTGGCCCAGGCTACTGAGCAGCCGGCGATTCCTTCTCCTCCGTCCCAATCGGCCGGCGAGGGCTCTTTCAAGCCCTCTAAAGAGACCAAGCAGGTCCCACTCGACCCTGCCAACCCGAAGCAGTGCATCACCATCGGGGCTGGCCTCAGCCCCAAATAGGAAGGCGAGCTTGTCGACTTCCTCCGTGAGAAGCGGGACATCTTTGCATGGTCCCCCAAGGACATGTCGGGTGTTCCGAGGAAGTACGCCGAGCAAAAACTTCACGTGCGGCCGGATGCAAAGCCAGTGAAACAACCTTTGCGCCGCTATGCCGAGGGGAAGCGGCGCACAATCGGAGAAGAGATCACCCGGCTCCTTGTAGCCGACTTCATCATGGAGGTTTTCCACCCGGACTGGTGGCGAACCCAGTACTGGTGCTGAAGAAGAACAACACATGGTCAATGTGTATCGACTACACTAGCCTTAATAAGGCCTGTCCGGAAGACCCTTTCGCGTTGCCTAGGATAAATCAAGTGATCAACTCCACTGCAGGCTGCGAACTGCTGTCGTTTCTGGAAGCTCATTCGGGCTACCATCAAATCATGCAGGCTGCGAACTGCTGTCGTTGCCTGAATACCTCCTTCATCACGCCCTTCGGGGCCTACTGCTACACCACCATGACGTTCGGTCTGAAGAACGCAGGTGGGACGTTCCAACGCTGCATGCAGCAGTGCCTGCTTCCACAGATTGACAGAAACATCCACGTCTATGTGGATGACATCGCCATCAAGACGAATCAGCACTTCGGCCTCCTCGACGACCTGCGGGAGACATTCGCCAATCTACGTGAATACGAGATCCGGCTCAACCATAAGAAGTGTGTCTTCGGGGTCCCAGGCGGCAAACTCTTGGGCTTCTTCGTATCCACCCGCGGCATCGAAGCGAACCCTGAGAAGATCGGCACCATCGAGCGGATGGTGCGGCCGGCTCGGATCCTCGACGTCGAGAAGTTTCCCGGCTGCTTGACATCCCTCAGCTCGGTTCGTCAGCCGGCTTGGCGAGAAGGCCCATCCACTCTACCAGCTCACGAAGAAGACGACGAAGTTCGAGTGGAACGACCAGGCGGACGAAGCCTTACGCGACCTCAAGCGGGTAATCTCGAGCCTGCCAATCTTGGCAGCCCCATCTAAAAGGGAACCCATACTCATATATATCGCGGAGACCACGCGCGTGGTCAGCGTAGTGTTGGTAGTTCAACACAAAGAGGAAGGCAAGGCCCTGCCAGTGCATCGCCCTATATACTACCTTAGCGAGGTCTTGTCTGCCTCTAAGCAGAACTACCCTCATTATCAGAAAATGTGTTATGGTGTTTACCTTGCTGCAAAGAAATTAAAACAATACTTCCAAGAGCATGCCATCACTGTGGTGAGCACTGCTCCGCTCTCAGAGATCATGGGCAACCGTGATGCCACGGGCAGAATTGCCAAATGGTCCATCGCCATGGCAGACCATGATATTCGGTACGACCTCGCACCGCCATCAAATCACAGGTGGTGGCCGACTTCTTAGTCGACTGGGCCGAGACCCAGTTCAAGCCCCTGCCTCCAGACTCCACGCATTGGCGGATGCACTTCGACGGCTCGAAGATGCGGACAGGACTGGGAGCCGGCACCATCTTGACGTCTCCGAAAGGGGACCAGCTCAAGTACGCTCTCCAGATCCATTTCGCCGCCTCCAACAACGTCGCCGAGTACGAAGCACTAGCTCACGGCCTCCAGCTTGCCAAGGATATTGGCATCCGGCGGCTCATATGCTTCGGCGATTCAGACTTGGTGGTGCAGCAGGTCTCTGGCGAATGGGACGCCGGGGATGCCAACATGGCAAGCTACCGCTTCCTCATCCAGCAAATCAGCGGCCCCTTCGAGGGTTGTGAGTTCCACCATGTTCCCAGGGCGGAAAATGATGCGGCCGATACGCTGGCAAAGATCGGCTCCACGAGGCAAGCCATCCAGCCGGCGTCTCCCTCGAGCAACTCCACAAGCCATCTATCAAGTCGTCTCCTGAGTCGGCATCAATCTTCGTACCGGCCGACTCTATGATACAAGCGCCGCCGGCTCCGCCAGTTATGCCGGCTGTGGATCCCACGCCGGCTGCACTGAAGGCAACGGCTCCAAATGCGGCACCGACTGAGTCTACGGTGCAAGCGCCGTCGGCTCCACCAACTACGCCGGCTTCGGATCCTCTGGCCCCATTGGTCCAACCGACTCCAACAGCGGCACCAACTACAACGACAACCCCGGCTCTGTCCGGGCTCGAATCCTCCCAGTGGGTGGATGTCATGGAGATAGACAGTGAGCCGGTTGCAGCAATAGCACCGGAGACGCCATCAAGCTCGGGGGCTGCAGAAGCCCCCAACAGTTAAGACGAAGCAGAGGCGACCCTTGTGTCGGCCCCATCATGGGCTCACGCCATTCTGGCCTTCCTTCTTCACGACGCACTTCCTCAGAACGAGGCGGAGGCAAGACAGACCCAGCGTAGGTCCGCCGCCTACGCAATCGTCAATCGCGAGCTGGTGCGACGCAGCACGACCGACGTGTTCCAACGCTGCGTCGAATCAGAAAAAGGGCAGGAGATCCTCAGAGACATCCACCAGGGGGAGTGTGGGCATCATGCCGCCTCCAGAACCTTGGTGGCCAAAGCATTCCGCCATGGATTCTACTGGCCCACTGCCCTCGAGGAGGCCGTGGATCTGGTGGACAAATGTGAAGGCTGCCAACGCTTGAGTGCACAAAGCCATAGGCCGCCTTCAGTGCTAAAAAATATTTCCTTAACATGGCCGTTCGCCGTTTGGGGACTGGACATGGTTCGGCCCTTCAAGACGGCTCGCGGAGGGATGACAAATCTTCTGGTAGCCGTCGACAAGTTCACCAAGTGGATCGAAGCCAGGCCCATCAAGAAGCTTGACGGCCCCACGACTGTCAGGTTCATCGCAGACATCTCTATCCGATATGGCGTTCCCCACAACATCATCACCGACAATGGCACCAACTTCGCCAAGGGCGCCCTGGCGCTCTACTGTTCCAAGGTAGGCATCCGGCTCGACCTGGCCTCAGTAGCACACCCTCAGTCAAACGGCCAAGCGGAGAGGGCCAACGGCCTGATTCTAGCCGGCATCAAGCCAAGACTGGTGGCAGCACTGGTTAGGTCAGCCGGCTGCTGGATTGAAGAACTGCTGGCTGTGCTATGGAGCCTCCGCACCACGCCCAACCAGTCGACCGGCTTCACTCCATTCTTTCTGGTATATGGGTCTGAGGCTATTATCCCCACGGAGGTAGAATTCGACTCGCCTCGGGTCACCCTATACACAGAAACGGAGGCAAAGGAGGCCAGAGAAGACGGTGTGGATCTCCTCGAAGAAGCAAGGGACTTGGCTTTGAGCAGGACGGCCATTGACCAATAGAAGCTGAGATACTACCACAGCAAAAAGATCAGGCCTCGCTCTTCCAGGGAGGGAGACTTGGTCCTCAGAAGAATCCAGCGCACTGCCGGCCAGCACAAGCTCTCATCCCCCTGGGAGGGACCCTTCATCATCAGTAGGGAGCTGCACAACAACGCTTACTACCTGATTGACGCCCAGAAGCCAAGGAAGCGCAAGAGGGACGACTCCGGCCAAGAAACGGAGCGACCATGGAACGCGGCGTTGCTTCTCCCATTCTATTGCTAAAAGGTAAAAGACAAGCAAAGAAAAGAGCATGCACATGTATCTTCCTCCCTCTTTAGGGAACAACAAAGGCAATAAAAAGAACATGCTCCATGTTTCTTTTTGTCAAGAGTTTTCACTCAGTGTACGGGCTGCACAGCGTACCACCTCTTGTCGGCTTATTCAAGCTCGGAGTCTACGCATCGCGGCCCCTTGCTAGATTAAACCAAGCTCGAGGGCTCGCCAGCCGCCTGAACGGTCCACCCTTGTAGTCGGGCACATAGTGTACCGGCTGACTCCTGGTCCTTCGCTCGAGCCTGTGGGCTGGCTTCGGTCGCTCGGTTCGTGAAGTGACACCAGGTCAGGTCAAATACATGCACAGTCCGGCTATACCTGGGACGACCGGCTCGGGTTGGCTCGATCATATATACGATCTCATTCAAGACTCAAGATGGCCTCTGACTGCCGGGAACAACAACTACGATGAAAAGATCATGCTCCATGCTTCTTCTTGCTAAAGAGTATTCACTCAGCGTACAGGCTATACCGCGTACCACCTCTTGCAGGCTTAATCAAGCTCGGAGGCTATGCAGCGTGGCCCCTTGCTAGCTTTAAACAAGCTCGGGGGCTCTCAAGCCGCTCAGACGGTCCATCCTTGTAGTCGGGCACATAGTGTACCGGCTGAATCCTGGTCCTTCGCTCGAGCCTGTGGGCTGGCTCCGGTCGCTCGGTTCGTGAAGTGATGCCAGGTCAGGTCGAATACATGCACAGTCCGGCTATACTTGGGACGACCGGCTCGAGTTGGCTCATTCAAGCCGGCCTCCGATTGGCTTATGTCCTGTTCTTTATGTCTTGATGGCTTCGGATAAGAGAAGTCAACCAGGAATCAAAAGACGGGATCATAGGACAACACGCTTGGTGACGAATATAATGCTGAATATATACATTCATAAAAAGCATTGGCCCGCGGCCCACGTTCGTTCTTTCCCTCCGGGGGTAGAACCAAAAACACAAAAGGACACCAGTTACGGGACAACGGCCTCAGTGGTCATCTCGGCTGCTGCTCCTGATGTGGTAGCATCACCGCCTCGGGCTCCTCCCGAGGTAGTTGCGCCGTCTCCCCCGCTGCGGGCCCCGGCTCCGCTGAACCCGGAGTCGTCATACGCCCCACTGCTGGAGGCGGCTGTAGATTCCGCAACCTAGACCGCCTCGTCGGAGCTGCCGTCGGCGTCGTAGGGTTGAAGGCCATGCAGATCTTCAGCGATCACGCCGCCGTCTTCACCCCGCTCCAAGACGAAGTCGTCCCAGGCTGCGTACTCGGCGACGATGCTATCTCTCACCCGGAGCTCCTCCTCCATGCCTTGCAGCTCCGCCTCTGAGCCGTCGTGCTGGGCAGCCAGCTTGCCCAAGTCCGGCTATACTTGGCCAAGCGCAGGGCCATATAAGCCCCAAACCGCGCTGCGGACGCACGCCAGGCGTCCAGGTGCTCTCCACTCGCTGCGAGCCAGCGGGCAAGCCGGCTCATGGTCGTCGGCTCCACGCCCTCCGGCCGCAGGGCCGCCACCATCGACAAACCTGCAACCTGGAGCTGAGTCACAGACTCGCCCGGGACGTGCAGGCGAGCCCGAAGGCCCACCCCGATCTCCTCTACGCTCCGGCCGGAGGTAGTGCCTACCTCCTGCCCGGCCACGCGACGCTCCTCACGGCACACCTCAACGGCGGTGTCGGCTGTGACCTGGGTCTCGGGGAAGAGATCTAGAGTAACGACAACCTGAACGTAAGAACACATCAAGAGGAGGAGACGGCAAAAAGACCAAACACAAAACAAGGAAAAGAGACCCACGCTGGAAGGCGTCGTCGGTCTCATGAGAGACCTCGAGGATCTCGCGCTCCCATACCTCACTCGCATGAGTAAGGCGGGCGATTTCCTCCTGGAGGGTCGCGGCGGACTCAAGCGCCTTGGCCACCTGCGCTTGCTTCTGGGTAAGGGCCTCATCCTTCGCCCTCAAGGCGGCGTCCTTGAGGTTCACCTCCTCGAGGTGATGCGACGCGAGGCGGTCCACGTCGGCAGAGTAGGAGGCCTCCTTCTCCTGCATCGCGGCCTACAGCCGCTCCAACTCAACCCGGCCAGCCGCGTCGAGCTCCTTCTTCTCCGCCTGAAGAAGGTCCAGCTGCTCTTGGAGACGGCCGCCGGCATCGCGCAGGGAATCACGCTCCGTGGCAACCTCGCCCAGCCGGGCTTCAAGCTCGGCAATCCGGCCATCAGCCCCCAGGTGCTGGTCCCGAAGCTCGTTGTACGCCTATACCCGAGCATCGTAAAGCGCCTGCCAAAGGGGAGAGAAAGGGAACATGATTAAGATTCGACCTGGTTAAAAGCCTAACCAGCCCGATTCTCGGGGGCTACACCCAGTGGGTGCGTTTGCACGCCCCCACTGAAGAAAACAGTGTAGGAAAAAAAGGCCTCCAAGAGATTCGGACCGGTTGGCAATCAACCCGTCCGATTCTCGGGGGCTACACCCAGTGGGTGCGCTGTCGCACCCCCACTGACGTCAAGAGATGAGAAAAAAGTGCAAAGAAAAACCAAAAAAGGCAAGGCCTACCTGGGTGCGGGCTTCCAGGCGCTCCATGTCGCCGCATACCACGCGGGCCGCCTGCTCCACCTTCGGCCGGCCGCTGGAAAACAACGTCACTAGCTCCGATACGCCGGAAAGAACGGTGTCGGCGGGCATTCATAGGCGGGCCAAGTTCGCCGCCCGCCATGTCTTCATGGGCCGGCCCCCGGACCTTGGTGCAACTGGGCTGTGCTGGGGGACGACGATGGCGCCGGCTCCTCGTGCCGTCTCGACGGCCGGCTCGGGCGCCGTCCCAACCGGCGCTACCTCCCCCGCAAGAGGGGGATGATCCGCGTCCGGCGCACCCATGGTCGCCCCTGGGGCATCAGGGGTTGCGTCCGGCATTGTCAGATCCAGCACCGTGCATCAGGAGCCGCTTCGGCCCTGGGAGAAACCCGGATCGTCTCCAGGTCCACCTGCTCCGGGGCTGCCGGCTCAGATGGCTGGGCCCCTTCGGTCCTCGGGGCTGGCCTGGAGGCGGCCTCGCTAGCTGGCTCCTCAACACGGGCATGTGCCGAGGGGTCCTGTCTAGCCTTCGCACGCTTCTTCGCCGGCCTCTCGACCTGGCTGGGGCGAGGCTGACCCACGGCGGCCTTCCCCACAACCGTGTCCCACCGGCGCTTGGACTCTATCTCGAGCTCCCTCTCGGCAGCATCAGCGGCTGCCCAGCCGACCCGCTCGGCTGCGGAGGCGGTGTCTTCATCCGCATCCTCTGCATCACTTTCAAGACAAGCTTCTCAGGAACAAAGCTCATCTCAAGTTGAGGAAGGGAAAAGAGGAGGAAACCATACCCTACAACTACCGGGACCTGCCTCCGGCCACCGGCACGGCGCCTCTTGGCGTCGTCTGCTTGCTGCCCGGCTGGAGGACCCGGCGCCGGTCTCTTAGAGGCCGGCCGAGAAGCTGTGGCACCCTTGCCTTTCTTCCCAGCTGCCTCGTCATCAGCGGTCGCTCCGCCACCTTGACGCCGGCCACGCCTCAGGAGTGAGTTGGTGACATCCTCCACCTCGTCGGAGTCTTCCTCGAAGGCTGTATCAGAACAGAATGAGGCTTCCTCGTCGTCGTCCGTCCAGTCTGCTATGGCGTGCCGCGGGTACTCACCAGACGGCTCGGTCCCTTCCGACTCCAGGGGATCTTCCGAGCCAGCGGAGGAATCTGAGCGGGGCTCCATCGCACCCTCGTCCTCCATCTCGGAGGCGTCGGACACCTCCACGTCAGGAGCAGGCTGACGAAGGGACCCCTGCAGGGTCTTGAACATCTACGAAAAAAGGAATTTAACCAGGCTCAGCAGCGCCACCGGCTCCAAGACAAAACAACAAAGAGGAACAGAGAAAGGCTACCATCGGAGGCGGGTGAGCCCGGTTGAACGGGGGCATCCCCCATGTCCATTCCCCGCCCTCATCCATGCGGGCAGTGGAGATCAGGTTCACCATGCCCGGGGTGAACCTCTTGGCGGACAACCGGCATGGATCAAGCCGGCCCCTCATCTGGCACACAAGATGCGGCCGCCTCTGCAAAGGAAGAATCCGGTGGACCACCATGGTGGCGAGAAGGTCTCGTCCGAGGAGGCCACTCTTCCCCAAGATGTCGAGGTAGGCACAGATAAGCGCCCCCTCAGGATGTGGCTTGGGAGTCTTCGCATCCCAGTTCCACCGCGTCAGAGGAGCGATGGCGAACGGGGGCATGTTGAGGGCGTCCTGGCCGGGTCGGCGCTCTTCACATAGAAGAAGCCCTTGTGCCAGTGCTTGATGGAATCTTGCAGAGGCATCTGGGGGAAGCCGGACTTCAGGCCGTGATGCACCAACGCGGCCCCGCACGGCGTCATGGGGCACGGCCCCTCGAGCTTCTCCACCTCGGATCTCTCTATGGCGATGAACTGTTGCTTGAAGAAGAACAGGCTGTGCCACAGATCGACGCGAGGCTCGATCCCCACGAAGCCCTCGCACAACACCACAAAGGCGGCCAGCTGCAGTATGGCATTCGGCGCCAGGTGGTGCGGCTGCAGGCTGAAGAACTGAAGCCATTTGGCAAAGAAGGAGCTAGCCGGGAGCCCAAAGCCCCGGTAGAAGTGCTCGACGAAGACCACAACCTCTCCCGCGGCGGGTGCGGGAGCGGTCTCAGAGCTTGGAAGCCGCACCGACACTTGGGAGGCCCGGGGCAGCACTCGATGGTGGGGAAGCGCATCAATGTGCCCCTCATCGACGTCGCTGCCCAGCCAGGCCCCCTGCGACGACGCCTGCTGCGCCGACGGCTTCTCCGAAGAAGATCCACCGGCCATGTCTGCGGATGGCGAGAGCTCGAAGCGGTCGATGGAGGTCTCGACGGCGAAGATGAAGAAGACAAAGGGCGCGAGCTCTTCTTTCTCAGGACGCAAGGAGGAAGAGAGCACGGAGCAGGGCGAGAAGAGGGGGCGAATGGCCTCCTCGAAACCCTCGTGACCCATTTAAACCCCCACGAAGCATCGTGGGGAGGGGATCCGGTGCGTGTCGGGCCCCATTAATTCCGTGTATTACGGGCGGTAACGCCCCCCTAAGCGCAACCGTCGCGGAGTAAATCCGCAGAGGATCTCCCACGCGGAGGCCGAGGGGGCGTCGTGGCGGGACCCAGGGCCCAGGCCCGGTCCCGTCGGCAGTAATCGCCATCATTATGCCAGGCGGGGCCTGGCACGTGGCGTTCTCCGGGCCAGTTACTACTGGACCGAGGCGTCGCTTCGAAGCTACTCGGTTCCGAAGCCGGCGACCCTCGCCACAAGCAACACCCAAAATGTCAAGACAAATCAACAAGCCGGTGAGGCCGCCCGCCGGCAGGCAGCAGATGTCGCCAGCTTCGGGGACTACTGTCGGGGGGATAACCCCGGAGTAGGCTCATCAAGCCTGTTCCTTCATTGCCGGCCCAATGGACATGAAGGTGCGGAGATTCTCAAGCCCAAGTCTTCTGACCCGCTAGGCATCACCTGCCGGCTGGAAGACAAGGCGGCCACCTTTATGGCCGGCCAGGCAACCCCTGCCGGCTAGAATCCAGGCGGCCTCCCCTTCAGAGCCGGCCTGATCCCGCCAGCCGGACTAAGGGGGAGGCGGCCACCCTCAAGCCAGCTGACCAGCAGGCTAGCCAGCCGAGGATCACAAGTCACATCAGTCGTAGGTTAGGAAGGGACCTCTCGATTAAAGGTAGCTACGCGTCGGCAAAGGTACAGGATCAGGGCGCCCGACAGGTACGAGCGTCGGCGGCCACGCCGCTGACCTACCCCGACTCTGATCCATCACCTAGCATGGTGTCGGACCGTCACACTCCCACTCCATTACTGCACTCGGCATGGGGAACATTCGAGGCGGTCGTACTGCCTGCCCATGAAGAATCTCGCGGGGCGAAGCTTGACGTACAACGCGTGCGCATCGTCAACCTTACGCGGGAGCCCCATTTGTCGGCCGGCAGGCCCCTCATCGACAAGACAAGACCCTTGTGGGCCCCTAGCCAGTCGGCGAAGCATCCAGCCGGGTCCCACGACTGTACCCTTTATCCATATTGTTGGCCGGCGAGTTCGTCTATAAAAACCCCCGGTCACCCCCCATGCAGGGAGGCCGATAACTCACCAGTCATTCAACACTACAGACTCACCAACCCACAGAGAGAGAGGTAGAGACGAGCCGGCTGCTCCCCTCTTCCTCCTCCCAACACAGCTCCAGGAGCGACATTGTACTCTGTTCCCATACATCAAACACACCAGCAGGATTAGGGGTATTATCTCTACGGAGAGCCCTGAACCTGGGTAGATCGTGCGTCCCATGCGTGTACCAACCTCGTTCCCAGCGCCTACCTTTATCCCTTCGGTTCTCACCGACTTTAACCTACCTATGGCATATGTTGTGAGTATTCACCGACAGTGTGTGTGTGTGTGTGTGTGTCCCCACATACTTTGTGTGTGGTGTATGCGATCTTGTGTGTGTGTGTGCATGTGTGTGTGTGCATGTGTGTGTGTGCATGTGTGTGTGTGTCACACATGCCCAAGGCATGGTGTGCCTTGATAAGCACCTATGTGCTAGTTGTATGTGTAGGTGTAGAATGCATGTTATGAGTGTAAGTAAGTGTGTGAGTTTAACTAGCATGTGTAGGTGCTTGAAATATGTGTGCTTGATGTATGTGTGTGTGTGTGTGGTGGTGTGCTAAGGCACATGAACATGACGTATACCCCTGATGTGCACCATTGTATTTGTGAGTACGTGCAAATGCATGTGTAGGTGATGATCTAGTGAGAAGCACATGTGATGATGCACTATTCACCTCTATGTGATTCCGTGTATTATTCTTCTTAGCTTTGTGCCCCTTTGTTCTATGCAAGTACCTAGGTATTATATATGTTTTTGGGGTAGAATCATCCCAGGAACCCATTGGTGGAATCAGTTTTGCCTTTGCAACAATTTCTGGGAATGTCATATTTCTGTTTTGTTCAATGTGTGGAGCTTGGTTCCATGTGATGTGATGAGCCCAAGAGGTTGATTCCTTGTTGTGGCAGTAGAGGGTGAACCTCTCTACAACATGGTGGTTTTGTTTCATGCTTAGGAGTTTATATGTGCAAGTGGTGCTTAGTCAAAGTAGGCATGTGCCTGAAATTTCAGCTTAGTGAAAATCTATGATTTTCACTAAGTTTCAGAAACTGGTTATATTTTCTTCCCGTGTAGTTGTGCTTGCCAAAGTTCATGTGTTGGGAATCAGCCCTTGCTATCAACTGGAAAGTTGTAGCTTTTGTGTTTGTCTAGCCCTCTGTCAATTTTCTTTCCATTTGGTTTCCTGTAGATATTGTTTTGGGTGCTTTCAAAATGCTTCAGAGGATAAACAACTTGTGAGAATCTGAGAATTCCACTAAGTCCCTGAAAACTGACATTTTTGTCCAAGTTAGCAGTTGTAGATCTTTCTGTGTGTACCTCCTTTGTATTATCTTTTTGCTCATGCTTGTAGAGCTATTGAATAGATTCTACCACATATCTTATTTGGCACATTTGTGTGGCTGTAGGTGCTTTGCATGTAGCTCTCAAACTGCTATGTTGTTGTTTAGGACATAATGTATAGTTTTGATGTTTTGATGCTTGTGGGTGCATAGTTGATGGTGTGGTGATATTCCTTGCACCACACCATCCATACTTGTTTGCTTTCTGATATGGCAACCTGGGAATACCATGACTATGCCATTGGAGTGTGTTGTGATGGATGTGATCCGTAGTGCTCCATTTCTTGTTTCGTTGTTTCCGGTTGATCCATAGCTCCGTTCGTCACGTTCCTTATATGTTTTTGCATCGTTTTTGCGTGATGCATATGTTCATGTCATCCTCATGCATGTCAAGATAGCTTAGAGTGCAGTTCTGTCCAGAAGTTTGTAGTTTCTTCTCGTGCATGTGCAAATGACTAGAATAGAGATGCATGTTCATTTTCTTCTCATGCATCATGTGTTTGTTGCATCTTGTTTTGTTGTTGTTCATTGGATGCTATTTTTATGTTGGGTAGCCCCGGGACCAGAGAGCGATTACGTGGATCCGGGAGAGTACGTGCAGGACGAACAAGAGCAGTTCCAAGCTGAAGACATCACAGGCAAGATGATATGACCTTGATTCCATCTCTAGACTTGTTATGCTAGATTCACATTTCCTTCATCATATGCTCGCTGCCTACCACTGAAATAATTGCCTCCTGATATTGCCATGAAATCCAAACACTTATCCCCTCTTAGCAAATCTTGAATAGCTAAGTAGGCTTGCTCAGTTCTAATGTTAGCGTTGCTAGTTGCACGTGCAATTGTCTCATGTGATAACATGAGTTTGATATCATTACGTTAAATCTATTATTTAATTAATGCACCTATATACTTGGTAAATAACGGAAGGCCTAGCCTTTTGCCGTGTATTTTGTTCCGTTATTGCCGCCATAGTTTCCGGCTAACGATGTTTGATTCCATAACTGTGCACTCCTAACATGTTCAGGGTTGTTATGGGGACCCCCTTGATAAATCGTGTAGTGTTAAGATTTTCCGCAGGACCCAACATTGGTGTTAATTTGCTAATCACTTAATAATAATCTGCATAGGGAATAGCTACCCCGAGGAATTAATCAACAACCCGGGCCAGTGCTCCTCATGAGTGTTGGTCCAAAATGGACAGACCGCGGGGGCCACCACAGGGAAACTTGAGGTTTGGCTCGTGTAGGCTTTTCCATCCGTCGTGTCCTGAGACTCAGATACGCGCCTCTTATCAGGGTCGTAGACACGACGGGAGGTCTTGCTAGTCTGGTCTTGCCCTAGCGATATATATTGCATATAGGAATCCCGGTGAAGCTTTGCTTCTCCCCAGAGTTGAGGTTTTCCTCTAAGGAGTCTGACGAGATCACGAGATTCGTGATAGAGGATTACTATGCGACCCGTGACCATTTGTGATGGACTAGTTGGAGCACCCCTGCAATGTTTAATCTTTCAGAAAGCCGTGCCCGCAGTTATGTGGCAACTTGGAATATTTGTTAACATCAGGTTATTGATAACTTGAACATAATCTAATAAAATTGCCAACTGTGTGCGTAACCGTTACTGTCCCCTTCGAAGACCTGTCTTCGATCGGGAACACGGTGGTTTATGCTTGACGTAAGTAGGTGTTCAGGATCAATTAGTGATCAGCTAGTCCTCGATCAATAGTATAGACCACCATCAATAACTTGTTCTACGTAAGTTAGCCACCATAAATGCTTAGGATGCTGCAACCTAAACACTGAACCTTCCTTACCTAATAACTTGACTAGATCTGGCACCGAGGTCATAGATTGCTGAGTTCCTGTGGCTCACAGATTACTTCAACACCCCAACAGGTACAGGTACGCATGACACAGGTGATCCCGAGGGCACGCAGCTGGCGTGGCAGTACGATGAGGAGAACGACCGCCTGTACGTGAACTATCCAGAAGACTGAGCCATGGTCGTGATCGTGGGCAAGCATGCAGGGTAGCATAGCCTTTTCTCGTGTTATTTAGTCCGTAGCGGAACTACCTTGTCTGAATAAATGTGTGATGTAAACTCTGATATTAGCTATGAGATGGCAAACGATTCCCTATTTGTCATTCTATTATTATGTATGTGCTATGTTATCGTGCTTGCGAAACGCTTAGATGCGCTTCTTTCCATTTTGGGCCTCGTTCCCTGAATCGGAAAGGACCGCATCTTAGTCGTTACACTTCGTAAGAATTCTATTGTTATGTTGTGAGCTTTCATATAGGTTGCTTCATATTTCATGTTCGTACAACCGTTATGCTATTCGGGTTATACAAGGCTTAGGAACAATCTGATGCGTTTGCAAATCCTTTCATCCCAAGATAATATCTTTTGGTCGACACAAAGCAAACTATTTTTGGTGTTGAGGTACTCTATTACCTCAACGTATTTGTTGAAAGTGTTAGGAAAACATATTGTTCCAGAGAACCACCGAGTAATCCAGTCATAGTTTATGATCTCAATGTGATAATCCCGGCCTTCATTATCAAAAGATTCCTATGATGTTATTTAGTTAATAGGAACTCTACCTCTGGGTTCTTGAACCCAAGATTCAGTATTCTCATTATTGTTGATAGTGTCTGTTCATTCCATTAGGATGATTAGTAACTTTGTTCTAGTCCTCGAGGTATGTGGTATATCATTCTTGTAATACCATGAACTATCATGGAAGAAGTTCTTCGTGAACCAAATGATCACAATAAGAGTGCTCGATGAGTTCTCCATCCTAATTGTGACTCTGCCAATTCTACCTTTCTTGATGTGTTACCCGGAATAACTATGTTGAACTCATTCGACATGCTAACCATTGCATCTACAACTCAGAAAGTCATGTGCTTTTGATTTGTTCCTGCTCATTTGTGTTCTAACCTCCAGCTATTAGTGGATACTCAAGAGTATTTGTGCATATGCATTCATTGATGCATATTATTCTTGTGCTCCTTCAAGTCATTCTATTTTAGAATGTCTAGGAGAAGCAAACTCCATCACCTAATCCATTTAAAGGATTGGGTCAAAGTAGTTGTATTTCGTAGATCAAAATGGCAATCCATATTTTTTTCTATTCTACCTTGGAGTATTACCCTCTTATGTCAAGAATGTTCTGAGAATTGCACCATCTCTTACGAACTCTTGATGCAATGATACTCCTCTCCATCATTATTCATTCATGGGTCTTTGTGTTGGTTGTAAGCAGAATACCGACAAATGAATCATGATTTGTGAAATCAATACTCCTAGGAATCCTATTGCTTGGAAGTTAATGGACAATAATTTAATTCTTAGTGTGTTGGTTATCAAATCACCATTCGGAGATTGATTTTGCTACCTAGTCCATTTTTCCTGGTGCACTCTTCGGTGAATGAGTTAGGATTGTGTCAATTCCTTTATCTTTTGATCATATGGTCTTGCCCTGAAAAGAGAGATTGTTCTCGAGCTCATTAACATATCAGTGGTTCGTGATTTTCTGAATTTCTTCTCGGAAGTATTACCAGGTTGTCCCTTGACTCTTGTGTTGACTTCATGATCAATTTGGTTTATTATAGGCCACCCTTTTTCCAAGAATCCTTGCTGGATACCCCTGGACTAGTTGGATTAAGCTAAAAAGCAACTTGAAGAGGTTGAAGAGAAAAGCTTACCCAACTTAGTTCATTCCCAAGGGATATCTTTGTGTGTGTGTGTGTGTTGTGTTGAAGAGAGATGATAACCTCATTGATTGATCCCTATGATCAATTGTTGCATCTATTGTCTTGACCAATATTTGATTTGAGTATGGGTTATTGTCAAATCAAAATCAGAACCAAAATTGTCATAATGTTCTCTTACTCTTGGATTTTTCCTTGAGCATACACCATTATATATTTTGGTCTGGCCAATGTTGTTATCTTGCTTACATAGTTGTGGAATTCCATCCATATAGATATCTCGATCAATTATTATTGAACCCATAAAAAAGACCTTTGTCTTCTCCATAACCTATGCAGAACATTAAAGCTAGTGTTGGAAACTTTGTAGGCATTATCTTTGTGTCCCGTACATGAAGTATATGTTAGGTGTAAGAAGTGACTTCCTCTAAATTCATGTGCATTTGTCCAAGTTGCCGCCATGAATTTGATAAGGTCGTTTTGGTTTCTTTCAAACCATCCCAAGTCAATCACGCACGTACGAAGTATTCTATGGTTTGATAGACTCATCATCTCCATTCCATATGTATGCCCTAGCACACCAAGCCACTCATTGATTTGTTCAAGGAAAAGAAGTTCCTTATTAATAGCTAATCCAGACTTATGTAAGGACTTCGACATACTCAATGATGGCTCCCAACCCAAACTCAGTAGTGTTTTATTTGTAAGATTTCCATGTGAACACGATCGTCCTGGCATTATGTTCATAAGTATCTTGCAATCCAACTCATGTGTTGGAGCTGGCTTCCGTGGTTCATTTCTCGAGAATATCAAAACATTATCTCGTCAAATTGTGTTGCAAAAATTTCACTTTTAGACATGCCGAGTCTGGAATATCATGACACCAACCAGATATGAATCTCAGGAAGATATGATGGTTGGAATATTTCCCAGGAATTCTAATATTGGTCTCTCTATAACTCGGTAAGGTGATGTCATGGCTAACACACCTAGCCGGAGGACCTATTATTGTAGTATCTTGTATCAGCAACATTAGCCACTTCCCCATGTGGATCTTTTATGACCTATTCTAGAAGTTTTTTCTCATGGACCCTTTGACATTCCAAAGTCTGACCTTTACTTGATGTTCTAGATACCAAGAATTACCTATAAATGGGTTACGCTAGCACATCAAGAAGAACATTAGAAGCAGAGTGCTAAATGTCTCTCGGTTGATCATCCAGATTTCGTTCCTTGGCATCGCTAAGATAAAATCTGAGAAAGTGTTTGTCTTCCTTTGCATATGCATCCTCCAACACTATTCATCATGGTAGTATGGTGTGTTGCCAAGATCCTTGGCATGGATGTTGGTAAAACCTTTATGAATACGAAATTTCTTGATTTCTCGAGAGCACGCTCAAACACCGGGTTATACCCTTGGTATCAATTGGAATTTTGCCTTCCGTTGCCGGGTTGTCCTATAACTCTAGTTTCCTTTCATACAAAGTATGTCATTTCTTCAAACTCCTTCAAACGATCGTTTGTGAATTGCTTTAGTTTTGTAAGAAGAGTTTCAATGATCTCTATATCAAAAGTAATTCTTTTTTCCACTTAAGGTGATATTTTACGAGTCACCCTTCTAAGGTGCCCCGTTATGGTATGAAGGGCAACTTAACTCCTCGCTACTTTGAAACCTCATCACCATATGTTTTAAGATTGAAATTGTTGTCTACCAAAATTGAACCTTGATCTTCTGCTTCTTCACGATTCCATGATGTTTGTTTTGGGTCTCAGCTCGGGAGATGTTTTTACATCTCATTCCATGAGTTGATCATCGGTTACTCGATCTTCGTGAAAATCGATTTCCATAGAGTTTTCCCGTTGCTGTTGTCGTGGTGTTTGGGTGAAGATCCCGAAGTTAAATATGTTAATACCAACATGATGCAATGAATCAACACCTTGAGAAGGGCAAATGGATCATGAAGACTGTATAGTTTAGTGTCCATGCTTCCTGTTACCCTATGTCTGAATCTCGGGACGAGATTCTTGTTTAGTGGGGGTGAGTTGTCACAGCCCTAGAATATTGCTTATGAATAGATGCATTGGAATTCATGTCATCATGTTAATTTTTCCTTAAACTTGAAATGGGAATGACCTAACCCAACCCCAAATTGATTAAACCAAATTAAAAACAATTTTGAATCAATGAACCCAAACTGGCCTTCATAAGACCCTAGCCAATGGGATTTACCTCAAATCAAATAACTGGCCCAAATCAACAATTCTTTGGTTTCAAAAGAAATATTTAAACTAGAGAAAATTATTGTTGGAATTATTTCCAATATTTTTGCCCTATGATAAATGAAATTTTGTCCAAATCAGAAAAACAAATGTTGAAAATATGTGGAATAATCCGTAGAGTCATTAGAAATAATTTTAAACTTTAACAAAATATTTGGATTCCAAAAGTTAAACCAAAACAAACAACATAAAAGAAAAGAAAGGGAAGGAAGCTAACCTTCGCTTACCTCACCTAGCACTGTTCGTGGCCCAGCCCAGGGACAAGTGCGTCTTCTTCCTCGTGCGAGTGGGCACGAGGGCGTGTGCCACGGCGCACCCCGCGACCTCCTGCTTCCTTGCTGCTGCTGGAGGCCGCCTCGAGCGCCACAGAGACACCCAAAACCCCGTGACCTTATCCCCCTCCCTCTCACCCAATTCTCCTCGGCCTCATCCCTGTTCCCCTCGGTCTCGAGAGGAACTGAGTGCGCCGCTCGCCACAACTGCAGCCACCGACCATGCCTCGCCCCGTTTGTGTTCGTATCGGTTCCACGTCGTCTCCCTGAAGCTCTCCGTGAAAGCACATGATTTCAGATGCCTTGCTTCACCGCTGTCGCGCTCGTCTTCAACCTCGATCACCGGCGATCGCCATCGCTGATTCGTCAGGCCGAGAGCCTCCCCGAGCTTGCCGTTGACCCCGTTCATCCTTCTTTGAGAATGTGCAACCGTTTCCCTTCTCCCCTGGTCGATTGCGTCCACTAGCAGTGCTCCTCGCCATGGCCTAAGCTGGCCACCACTGAGCTTGTTGGTGTCATTGTTAGGGTCCAACACAGGCGCGTCCAAGCTCAAAACCGAGCTCCTCGAGCTCCGTAGAGGCCGTAGGGACCCTCACCGGCTCGCCTGTGCCCTAAAATCCCGCAACCATGCAAGGCCGAGCCACTGCCATCGCTCAGCTCGTCGACGGCGTCGATTTTGTGACTCCATGACCACCTCTATGTCCCATAGTATCCTCCTTAGCAAGTGCTACACCTTGGGGCCATCAGCGGGTCGAACCGCCACGTATAGCTCAAGTCCGGGGAACACCAGCCGTGGTCTTAGTCGCCGTCAGCCCAATTCTGGTCGTGGTGACGTGGTAGTGATTACCATACTCTAATCGTGGTTTAGTTAGGCCATGGGACACTAACAGTGGGCCCTAAAGTTCAACTACTTTAGTTAGGAGTGAATTAACTCCGTGTTAGCCACTGTATCAATGATAAGTGGGCCCCGCATCACTGTTTTGACCAGGACTAGGTTAGTTGACCAGCTAAAGTCACCATGACACACTGCTGACGTAATAAACCATTTTCTGGATTAGATCCAATTTTAAATAATTCTTAAAATTCTAGAAAATATTATAAACTTAGAAAATTCAAAGAAAATAATCTATAACTCACATGAAACTAAATTATATATGAAAAATGATCAGAAAAATATGAAGAATGTGTTTATGCCATGTTCATGCATGTTTGAACAATTTAAATCACCAAGTAGGGAAAGTGATGGTTCGGGCAATTTGATAAATAAGGTTGGAGTTACATTATATATTTGAATTCCACTTCACTTAATATGACTATCTATTGCAGTAGGTAAATTCAATGCTTTAACATGACATATCATCCATCTGATTGTGCATTGCATGAATTGAATGCTTTATCCCTCTTATTTGTCGGTTGTTGTTCTCCGTGGATAGATGGTTCCGACGTTGTGATCACTGTCACTGATGAAGACTCACTGTTATCCTTAGAAGTGCCAGGCAAGCAACCCCCCTTCAGCATATTGATATAAACTCACTCTCTCGCTCCTGCTTTCTTTTACTACATTAGGACAATGACGATTCAACTATTACATGTTCTCGGTAGTTGAAGCCATTCCTTTGCATAACCTACCTTTGTCACAGTAAATAATTGAAACCACTTACCTTGAGTAGCAACTCCTTGAGCCTTGTTGTGCTTACTCATCCATGCTTGCTTACTGTGCCTGCTATGCTTTGGGTGTGATCCATCTTGGTGATGGATTGGAATGGAGATGTTCATGTCCTACTTTGTGAGAGTTAAGTATGTGAACCCATTTTGGTAAAGGTAGTGATGAGAGGCCATGTAGGAGTACATGGTGTGCTATCTCATTGGGATCATCCTTAAGAACGGAGTTATGTGTATGTTATCCAAGACAAGATTCTACCGCACATTGGGATCCTTAATTGGCTCTCTCGGCTTATTAATTGCCTCGATATTTTTCCAGGAGTTGCAACTAGTTTCTCATGTTTGTAGGATGTGCTGGTGATCGTGCGTAGCGCTGACCGGACGGGTAGGCTATGGCGAGGTAGATGCATAATGTCCAGGTGTACCAAGCGTATAACCAGCCATCGTGGTGGGCTTGGAAACCATGTACACATTGTTTGGGGTCGTAATGGAAACTTTGGGCGGACTTCCTTGTGGGCTCAATCTCAAATAAGCAATAAACCTGGACTAAAGTCTTGTGTGGTTAGTCAGGTCGTGGCCGACGCCCACACGAGTGCTTCCGCTTGAAGGTTGCCGATATGCATGACGTGCATATGGTGATAAGTGGTGAGAGCGCTTGTGAACAAGTATACCCCTGCAGGGTTAATTCATCTATTCGAATAGCCACGTCCGCAGATAGGGACTACTTGGAAACTTATATGGTACATAGAAAACTTGAATTGGATACTCTAAAATGTGCAACATAAGTGTGAGTGCTGTGGATGGCCTTATCGTAGGGAGCCAAGAGTGGGTCCATAGTCGCGTATTGAATTGGTGAATATGTGGACTCATGTGCACTATCCCACCTCAAAGAAAGTACTTGTAGTCGTAGTACAGGTTAGCCAAGAGTCAAAGCTGGCTTGCTGCAATAAACTCCGCAACCCCGTTGTTGAAAATGATGCATAGGTAGATAGTTCTGGTGTAAGTCTTTGTGAGTACCTTTGTACTCACACTTGCTTAGTTTGTGTTTTCGCACAGGAGACTTTAGTCACTATTGGTTTTCTACGCGAAGTTCGATGTTGACCTGATTAGCTTGGGAATCCCAGTAGAGGTCTGGCTCCTTTGGGAGGGTCGTTGTAGATTTCCAGGCTCCTCCAGCCACTTTTAGTAGATGTCTGTACTAAGATATGTTGTGCTTCCGCTTGTTGCTTGTATGACTTGATGTTGGGTCATGTGACCCCTGTTTGTAATATCACACATGTTGGCTCTTATGGGTTTTTAATGACACTTTGAGTCGTAGAGTTGTGTTGTTATGCCATATTGTATCTACACATTTCGTGCATATTGCGTGTATGTTTTGAAATGCATTGTATGTGTGGGATTCGAGACCTAGTTGTGTGCCTTTAGTAGCCCTCTTTACACGGGAATGCCTCTTTGTGCTTCCACTGAGCCCTGGTAGCTTGCTACTGCTCCGGACACATTGATTGGCCGGTGTGTATCCTTCTTTGTTGTTGGTTCTGTCCCTACACGAAAATGTCACATGGTGTAATGGAGTCCATGTAACTAGCTATGACTCATCTACGCGCAACTATTCACCGACACCTGCATTGCTTGACCCTGTACACATGTGCCACTTCGGTTTATAACTAGTCATGTCGACCCGGGTTCTCTGACATATGATTGCTAGCAACATATTCATATACATGAGCCAGAAGACGCAAACGGTCCTATCCAAGCTAAGCTGGCAGCCGTGGACTTCATCATGCGAGAGGTTGCAAAGTGATATGATGTGTTACATGCTACATTCATATGGCTTAGGATCGGGGTCCCGATAGCTAGCCATGGTTGTGTATGGATGGTGGATCGGAGTAAAACATTACAATTTTGTTTGGAAACCACCAATAATGTGTCACACCCTATGTTTGTACCACTTTTGCCACCTATTGCTATAAGGAAATTTGGAACCAACTAAAACTTTTTGTGTGCTTGTGATGATTGATTTAGTTGCTAGTTGCTTGTGTGGTTGGTTGTGTTTTTAATCCCCAAACTTACTCTTCTCTCTAAAACTCCTTTCCTTGACCCCAAAACCTTGCCCAATGATCATGCCATATGTATGGGACCAGAAAATATTTTTATAAAATATTATTTCAAAAAACACGCATTTATTTATTTTAAGGTTTAAAAAACCCCTAAGTTGGGATTTATACTACAAGTCCCTAATTTAAGGGGGATGTTTGACCCCAAGGATTTTATTTGGATCCTATTATTCAAAAGACGTCCGAAAACCAGAAAATAATTATTTTTATTTTCCTATTTCATTTAAATACCTTTTTTTCAGGTCAGAAATGGTATTTCATAGGGAAAAATTATTTTCCTGCTACATAAATATTTGAGAAAATTTAGGGAAACTCAGTGGACATATATTTTCCATACATAAGAGTTTCAACACATGGTCATGTTCAAAATATTGGACAAAGCCCCTCAAAACCCTTCCTGGCTATTTGAAGCTTTTCAAATATTTCCAAAGGAAATATTCGCAATAAATCCTAGGAAAATCCTATCAAGTCACACATGGTAAGTAAGGTGATCCTGCAAATTTTACATGAGTTCTCCAGCCCCCAGATAAGGATGCCACACCAAGTTGTGCATTTGTGGGAGTTGATTTGATCACCTTGGTCCACATAAGTATGATTCTGCCCATTTCTAGGATTTTTTGTGTATACATTGTCAACCTTTCTCAAATGAGCGCAAACTTGGTGAATACTATTGGTTTTGTCGATAATCCAGTCGTGTTAAATACCACTACAAGTGGTGAGGTTTATCTTCCTCAAACCAACATCAAACACCTTGTGGTGAATTGGTAAAACTGCTACTTTCACCCCCTACACTCTTCGCCTTCACTCCAAATTTTTACCAAAAGCCGAAATAGTCACTCCTCACATGAAGTAGCAAGATAAAGATCTAATTCAACCATGGAGTTAGACAAAAACCTCAATCACCCCCTGGTCCACCCTGGTAGAAGCCTTTCACCCCTCCCCCTTTCACCACAGTCCACCCCCATCGGCTCCAGGGCATCCCAGCTACATCCGAATATACCCCAGACAATGGAGGACAAGGTGGAGTGCGCCAACATGCCGTGGCATGCCAAAACTGCGGTCTCGTCGTGCTACAGTGCACACCCGCACGTTGGGAGGCTAGCCCCGGCCAGCTTTGGACCCCTTCGGCTGTCCCCCGTGATCCCCCTCGATGACAGAAGACCTGCGCCACGTTGTGTTCGTCCTCTCTCCCCTCCTACTCCCCTATGAGACGCGTGCCCTCGACGACCGAATTGGTCATATGGAGCCTGCCATCGCAACATGATACGTCTCCGTCGTATCTACTTTTCCAAACTCTTTTGCCCTTGTTTTGGACTCTAATTTGCATGATTTGAATGGAACTAACCCGGACTAACGCTGTTTTCAGCAGAGTTGCCATGCTGTTGTTTTTGCGCATAAATAAAAATTCTCGAAATGACCTGGAAATTTACGAGGATATTTTGTGGAATATATAAAAAATACTGGCGCAAGAATCATCCGGAGACGTGAAGCAAGGATCCCACAAGCCCAGGAGGCGCGGGCCCCCCTGGCCGCGCCTGGCAGGCTTGTGGGGCCCTCAGGGCTCCGCCGCCTCCAACTCCAGCTCTATTTAGTCCCTTCCGTTCGGAAAAAAAATCAAGGAGGAGAGTTTACCGCGTTTTACGATACGGAGGCGCCGCCACCACTTGTTCTTCCTCTGGAGGGCACATCTGGAGTCTGTTCTGGGCTCCAGTGAGGGTAGATCGTCGCCATCGTCATCACCAACCTTCCTTCATCGCCAATTCCATGATGCTCTTCATCGTTCGTGAGTAATCTCATCGTAGGCTTGCTGGACGGTGATGGGTTGGATGAGATCTATCATGTAATCGAGTTAGTTTTGATGGGGATTGATCCCTAGTATCCACTATGTTCTGAGATTGATGTTGCTACTACTTGGCTATGCTTAATGCTTGTCACTAGGGCCCGAGTTCAATGATTTCATATCTGAACCTATTATGTTCTCGTCTATATATGTGTGTTCTTGATCCTATCTTGCAAGTTGTAGTCACCTACTATGTGTTATGACCCGGCAACCCGGAGTGACAATAGCCGGAACCACTCCCGGAGATGACCATAATACGAGGAGTTCATGTATTCACTAAGTGATAATGCTTTGTTCCAATTCTCTATTAAAAGGAGAACCTTAATATCCCTTAGTTTCCATTAGGACCATGCTGCCACGGGAGGGGTGGACAATAGATGTCATGCAAGTTCTTTTCCCTAAGCACGTATGACTATATACGGAATACATGCCTACATTACATTGACGAATTGGAGCTAGTTACATATCTCCCCATGTTATAACTGTTGCATGATGAATGTCATCCGACATAATTAACCATCACCGATCCAATGCCTACGAGTTTTCCTACTAGTCCTTGCTACGTTACTCTGCCGCTACTGCTGTCACTTCTGCTAGTGTTACCACTACTACTGTCACTACTGCTACTGTTGCTATCACACTACTTTGCTACTGAAACTTTGCTGCAAATACTAAATCTTTCAGGTGTTGTTGAATTGACAACTCACCTGCTAATACTCGAGAATATTCTTTGGCTTCCCCTTGTGTCGAATCAACAAATTTGGGTTGAATACTCTATCATCGAAAACTGTTGCGATCCCCTATACTTGTGGGTTATCAAGACTATTTTCTGGCGCCATTGCTGGGGAGGCATAGCTCTATTCTCTGAGTCACTTGGGGTTTATGTCTGTTGATCACTATGAGGAATCTGAGAGATCCAAAAACCAAAGTCTTGCCCTCAACTACGAGGGCAGGTAAGGAACTGCCATCTAGCTCTCCACTTGATTCACCTTCAGTTATGACTAAGTTTGCGACAGCATCTCCTGCTAGAAATTTTGATGTGTCGCTTGTGCTTGATGATGCTACTTCTGCTATCCATGATGCTTGTGATGATGCTTTTCTTGATACTGCTTTGCCACTAGGTGCATTCCTTGATGCACAAATTGCTAGAGTTGCTGCTGAATGTGATGATACTTCTGAGACTGCTGAGATTATTGAAGTAGAACCTGTTGTTTCACCTGTTAGAACTAGCTCTCCTAGATATGAACTGCCTGATATACCTGAGGGTTATGTTATGGAGGGAGAGATAGCTGAGTACTTTCTTGCTTGTAAGGATAGCTATGATCTTGAGAAATTATTGCGCAAGTGGAAATAAAAATCTCTGAACGCTAGAATGAAATATGATCCTAAGTTTGCTACTTCGCCTATCTTTGTGACCGATAAGGATTATGAATTCTCTGTCGACCCTGAGTTAATCACTTTGGTTGAATCTGATCCTTTTCATGGTTATGAGTCTGAAACACTTGTAGCACATCTTACTAAGTTGCACGATATAGCCACCCTATTCACGAGTGAGGAAAAGATCCGCCACTACTATATCCTTAAGGTGTTTCCTTTCTCGCTAAAGGATGATGCTAAGACTTGGTTCACTTCTCTTGCTCCTGGTTGTGTGCGTAGTCCCCAGGATATGATCTACTACTTCTCTGAAAAATATTTTCCTGCCCATAAGAAAGAAGCTGCCTTGCAAGAAATATGTAACTTTGTGCAAGTTGAAGAAGAGAGTCTCCCACAAGCTTGGCGGAGGCTTGTCCAGCTACTGAATGCTTTGCCTTATCACCCTCTTGAGAAGAATGAAATACTTGATATCTTCTATAATGGACTAACCGATGCTTCTAGGGACCACCTAGATAGTTGTGCTGGTTGTGTTTTCAGGGAACGAACTGTGGAACAAGCTGGGATTCTATTCAATAATATCTTGTGCAATGAGAATGCTTGGACTATTCCCGAACCACCTCCGAAGCCAACTCCAAAGAAAATAGGTATCCTATTCCTCAGTCCTGAAGATATGCAAGAAGCCAAGAAATCTATGAAAGAGAAAGGCATTAAATCTGAAGATGTTAAGTATCTACCACCTATCAAAGAGATCCATGGTCTTGATAACCCGACACAGGTAGTAGAGGTAAATTCTCTACGTAGATTCAGTGAGAGTGATATTCCTTTTGATAAACCTGCTAGCTTATGCCTAGATGAATTTGATAACTTTGTTGCCAAACAACAAAGTTTCAATGATTATGTTAGCACACAATTGGAACAGAATGCTCGTATGCTTAGTCATTTCAGTGCATGTGTGGATAGAAATGTCAATGATCTTAAGTTTTTGAGTAAACATGCCTCCGTGGTCACCACTCAAGTAGAACAAGTACTTAAGGCTCAAAATGACTTGCTCAATGAGCTGAATGACAATTCTCTTAGAGTCGTCACTAGAGGTGGTAGAATGACTCAGGAACCTTTGTATCCTGAGGGCCATCCTAAGAGAATTGAGCAATATTCTCAAGGAATTAGCACTGATGCACCTAGTCATCATGGTGATAGGAAGAAAAAGACAGATGATAGGAACTTGCATGCTAGCAAACCTGCTGCTGTTACACCTGAGAATCCAAATGATATCTCTGTTTCTGATGCTCAAACACAATCTGGTGATGAACATGATCCTAGTGATAATATCGATAGTGGTGTTCGTGATGATGCTCAACCCAGCAATGATAACGATGTGGAGATTGAACGTGCTGTTGATCTTGATAACCCACAACCTAAGAACAGGAGATATGATAAGAACGATTTTATTGCTAGGAAGCATCGTAAAGAAAGAGAACCATGGGTTCAGAAACCCATGCCCTTTCCTCCCAAACCATCCAAAAAAGGATGATGAGGATGTTTAGCACTTTGTTGAAATGATTAGACCTGTCTTTCTGCAAATGTGTTTGACAGATATGCTCAAAATGTATCCTTATGCTAAGTACATGAAGGATATTGTGACCAATAAAAGGAAGATACCTGAGGTTGAGATTTCCACCATGCTTGCCAACTACACTTTTAAGGGTGGAACTCCTAAGAAACTAGGTGATCCGGGAGTGCCCACTATACCTTGCTCCATTAAAGGCAATTATGTTAGAACCGCTTTATGAGATCTTGGAGCTGGTGTTAGTGTTATGCCTCTCTCTCTTTACCGTAGACTTGAATTGGATAAGTTGACACCCACTGAAATCTCCTTGCAAATGGCTGACAAATCAACTGCTTTCCCATCGGCATTTGCGAGGATGTGCCTGTTGTGGTTGCTAACATTACTATCTTGACGAACTTTGTTATTCTGGATATTCCCGAGGATGATGCCATGGCGGTCGTCCTTGGAAGACCCTTTTTAAACACTGCAGGGGCTGCTATTGGTTGCAACAAAGACAATGTCACTTTCCATGTCAATGGTAATGAGCATAAGGTGCACTTTCCGAAGAAACAATATCGAGTACATTGCATCAATGCTATTGAAAAAACATCATCGATTCTTATTGGGAGCTTTGAATGCCCTATACCTACTGTTAAAAAGAAGTATGATTTGCTTGTCGGGGATATGCACATCCCCATTGAGGTAACGTAGTGACTATTCAAAAATTATCCGGTTTTGTGCGAATCGAAAAAGTTTGTCAAGGAGACTTGATTAACCTCACTGACGGATTTCTTTTGATGACCAGGAGATGGATGAATCTAAGAGTCACAAACCTATGTTCCGAACTTTTACCTTCGGTCGGTTAGAAGAAAAATGATAGATTTAGCTTTAGTTTTTCCTGTTTTCTACTTTTTGCGTACCTTCTAAAAGTGTCCCGGAAATAAAAGTTCTTCAAATGCCCTGAAAATCAAGTATGATTTTTTCTGGAATTTTTGAAAAATTCTAAGACAGAGAACTATTCAGGGGGATGCACCAGTGGGCCACAAGCCCAGGAGACGCGGGCACCCCCCCTGTACGCGCCTACCAGGCTTGTGGGGCACACATGGCCCCCCTCCACTTATTCCAGCTCCCATCTCCTTCTCCTACCTCTAGAAAAAATCATTTCGTAGCTCAAACCCGCGTTCTTGCTCTTCTTGCAGCGATTATCGATCTCCTTATGCAAAGCCCCATTCACCAGACTATTTTGGGGGAATTGCTCCTTGGTATGTGAATCCTCCATTGGTCCAATTAGTTTTTGCTCTAGTGCCTTATACGTCGCGTATTTTTGCTGCCTTGGTGACCCTGTTCTTGAGCTTTGCATGCTAATTTTAGCTGGTCCCAAGTAGTTCTGATGCATGATATGGCCTCTAGGCACTTGAAGGAGTAGTTGCTATGAGTTTAGTTGAGCCTTGTTCACTTTTCCTTTGAGTCACTAAAAATTCAGAAAAGGAAGATGTTCAGGCGAAACTATCATGGTGGTTCTTCAAGAAAAAGAGGTCCCCGTCTCGCGATTCGGGAGCCCAATCCTTACCAACCGAGGAACGCACAGGTACAACCATGTGAATGGCCTTCTGATGAATTCATGATTGATGCAGGTTTCAAAGATGAGTTTGATACATTTGTTCACAACGCCGGGCTCGAAGAATTCATCTTCGATAAATGTGAACAGTATACTACTCTCACTGCCTCTTTTGTTCGCGAATTCAAATTTTTAGCTGGTCTTGACACATCCATACTGTTTGATCTGTATGACAAATCGTATACCATGGATTTAGGGGATTTCAATAGAATTTGCAAGATACCTGATTGGGGTAGTCTCAATGATCCTCCTAAGTCTTCGGTTAGAGATTTTATCTCTAGTATAACTGTTGGAGAAACTAGAGATATTACGCAGGCTACCATGGGGAGCATTCATTTTCTTGCCTTGCATTACTTTGCCCTCTTCATAGGTAGATGCATTAACTGCAAGATTGAGCATTGTCACCTCTGCGCACCTGACCTTAGTATTCTTAAGAGTGCAGTAACGGGTGATAGAAGTTTCAACATGGGAGTTATAATCGCGAGGAGGCTAAATAATAATGCTAATGACGGGGATTTATTTGGTGGGATCTATGCCACTCGCATAAAAAAATTTCTTGGAGTACACATCCGCGAAGGAGATCCCCCACTCCATACAACTTTCCTTGATCACGCCGGTATGACATGTTATCAGTTCCTTGAGAGGGATAATGAATCCCTCCTATACCGGTTAATATTTAACCGACAACGTTTTTCCATATTATCCTTCCTGCTCCTGCCTTCTTTGACTTTCAGGTAAAATGGAGATATTACATAACCAAAGGAGAGGCAGAGGAGTATGAGAGGGAGGCAAAGGTTGCTCGCCTCCGTGAGGCAGCTATTCAGGCGGTAGCTGCCGCGCTCCCGTACAACCCCCATTATGATTGTGGATATCGCCCGGACCAGCCATGGGAGTAGACCAACTTAGGCCAAAACCCTAAGCTTGGGGGAGTACGTGTTTCTCACCGACCTTATATTCATGCTTTCACTTTGTTAGTCGGTGTTCACACTTTGCCACTTTATCATCCATGCTAGTTTATTTCTTTTTCTCACTTTCTTCTCGTGTATTTGTTTAAATTGAGAAAACCCAAAAAGATTTCCATTTCTTATTTTTCTTGTTGGGAGCTTTCCCATGTAAATAGTTTTCTTTTTCTTTGGGTCAAGGTAGAAGACCATGGTTACAATGTTTAGTGGCTCTCGTATGCATATCTGTTTATCCATCAAAGAGCCATATTACTTTGTCTTATCCTCTGTGTTGGCTTGCAGATTCCAGCTTAGTCCAATGCACGAGCACTCCTATTATTGTTCACATCATTCCTTCGTGCAAGTGAAAGGCAATAATGACGATATACGATGAAGTGACTGAGCCTGGAAAAGCTGGTATGAACTCGACCTATTTTGTTTTTGTAAATATGACTGGCTCATCATTCCTGATTCAGCTTTGTTGTGAGAGAAACATGTTTGCAATGACAACTTAGAGATCATAGTTTCTGATGCCATGCTTAATTAGCTAGGAGCTTATAATGGTTTGTCTTTGATGCCAACATGAATCTCGAGATGATTATGATGTAGTATGATAGGATGGTACCCTCCTTTGAATGATTCAAGTGGCTTGACTTGGCACATGCTTACGCATGTAGTTGAAACAAAATCAACAAAGCCTCTATGATATTCATGATCATGGTGATTTATGTCCTACTCATGCTTGCACTCAATGTTGGTTAATTTCAATGCATTTTGATGACTGTTGTCGCTCTCTAGTTGGTCGCTTCCCAATCTTTTGCTAGCCTTCACTTGTACTAAGCGGGAATACTGCTTGTGCATCCACTTCCATAAACCCAAAGTTGTTCCATATGAGTCCACCATACCTACCTATATGCGGTATCTACCTGCCGTTCCTAGTAAATTTGCATGTGTCACTCTCTAAACCTTCAAGTAATAATCTGTTTTGCATACCCGAACCGCTCATATGGTGACAAGGGGCGATCAGTATCTTCCATGATAGGTGTGTTATCCTCGATACTTGTTTATTCACTATCACTCATGAGAAAGAGGCCGGTAATTGGAATGCCCAGTTCCATGCTCAAATCGAAAAGATAATTTCAAACAAAACTCCCCATGGATTGTTGTTGGTATGGACGGCACCCGAGGATTCGGCTAGTCGTAGAGTGTGATTGATCGGTGGTGAGGGGGTCAAAACTTTACTTTTCGGTTTGGGAACCGCCTATAGTATGTGTAGCATGGAAGATGGTGAAAACTCTTGGTCATCGCGTTGACAATGAAAGCATGCCACCCAAAACTATTTATCTCTGTCTTCAAAGCTTGAGCTCTGGCACCTCTGCAAATCAATGCTTCCCTCTGCGAAGGGCCTATCTATTTATGTTTCTGTTGAGTCATCCTCTTCTTATAAAAGCACCAATTAGAGAGCACCTCCATCATTTTTATGCTTTGCTATTAATTGATATTGAGTATGACTATGACTGGATCTTCTTTGCCATGAATTACAATGTTCAGTCAGCCCTTGGTCTTTGAAGGTGCTCTGCATTTATGTTTTGCAGTCTCAGAAAGAGCTAGCGAGATACCACCTGTTCATATTGCTTCATGATTGTTTTGATTGAAGTGTTGACGTTTGAAACTTACCATTATTGCTCGCTAGTTGATTATGCCATTGATATGAGTTTGCCATGAGACCTAGATGTCATCGCTTATGTGGTTAGCTTATGATCTTGCTGAAAATCTGAATATGAGTTAGACATAATTACAACAACAAGATCAAACATAGTTCGTAGAAGTTTTTTTTGTCTCTTTCAGTTTGTCAACTAACTTGCTTGAGGACAAGCAAGGCTTTAAGCTTGGGGGAGTTGATACGTCTCCGTCGCATCTACTTTTCCAAACTCTTTTGCCCTTGTTTTGGACTCTAATTTGCATGATTTGAATGGAACTAACCCGGACTAACGCTGTTTTCAGCAGAATTGCCATGGTGTTGTTTTTGCGCAGAAATAAAAGTTCTCGGAATGACCTCGAAATTTACGAGGATTTTTTGTGGAATATATAAAAATACTGGCGCAAGAATAAACCGGAGACGTGGAGCGAGGAGCCCACAAGCCTAGGAGGCGCGGGCCCCCCTAGTCGCGCATGGCAGGCTTGTGGGGCCCTCAGGGCTCCGCTGCCTCCAACTCCAGCTCTATTTAGTCCCTTTCGTCCGGAAAAAAATCAAGGAGGAGAGTTCATCGCGTTTTACGATACGGAGGCGCCACCGCCACCTGTTCTTCCTCTGGAGGGCAGATATGGAGTCCGTTGTGGGCTCTGGAGAGGGGAGATCGTCGCCGTCGTCATCAGCAACCTTCCTTCATCGCCAATTCCATGATGCTCTTCATCGTTCGTGAGTAATCTCATCGTAGGCTTGCTGGACGGTGATGGGTTGGATCAGATGTATCATGTAATCGAGTTAGTTTTGAAGGGGATTGATCCCTAGTATCCACTATGTTCTGAGATTGATGTTGCTACTACTTGGCTATGCTTAATGCTTGTCACTAGGGCCCGAGTGCCATGATTTCAGATCTGAACCTATTATGTTTTCGTCAATATATGTGTGTTCTTGATCCTATCTTGCAAGTTGTAGTCACCTACTATGTGTTATGACCCGGCAACCCGGGAGTGACAATAGCCGGAACCACTCCCGGAGATGACCATAGTATGAGGAGTTCAAGCATTCACTAAGTGCCAATGCTTTGTTCCGGTTCTCTATTAAAAGGAGAACCTTAATATACCTTAGTTTGCATTAGGACCCCGCTGCCACGGGAGGGATGGACAATAGATGTCATGCAGGTTCTTTTCCCTAAGCACGTATGACTATATACGGAATACATGCCTACATTACATTGACGAACTGGAGCTAGTTACATATCTCTCCATGTTATAACCGTTGCATGATGAATGTCATCCGGCATAATTATCCATCACCGATCCAATGCCTACGAGTTTTTCCTACGAGTCCTTGCTACGTTACTTTGCCGCTACTGCTGTCACTGCTGCTACTGTTACCGCTACTGTTGTCACTGCTGCTACTGTTACCGTTGCTACTGTTGCTATCACACTACTTTGCTACTGAAACTTTGCTGCAGATACTAAATCTTTCAGGTGTGGTTGAATTTACAACTCAACTTCTAATACTCGAGTATATTCTTTGGCTTCCCCTTGTGTCGAATCAACAAACTTGGGTTGAATACTCTACCCTCGAATACTGTTGCGATCCCCTATACTTGTGGGTTATCACAACACGCCAGGAGGCAGCTCAACGCTCACCATCGTTCCTTTTCAAGTCGCAAACCATGTTCACGAAGATTGTAGAAGCATCCTCGAGCCCTCTCTCCTCGCGGGTGCACCATTTTTAAGTGGACCGTTCCCCGCCTATACAAGGCCACCCCAGGCATCCCTGTTCCCCTCTTCAACCTCCTGCAATCACCAATTGAGTTCCTAGCTCACTCCCCCTCTTAAGAAGCCCCCAAGATCGAGATCAAACTCTCGATCCGTCGCATCGGGATTCCGGTGATCCTCGAGTACGGTTCCGCTCCGGGCCTCTTTTCCTATTCATTGTGTCCACAAGAGTCTCCTGATACTTTTCTCCTTCTTCCCCATCTTTTTCTTTGCAGGTTTCGGCTTCGACGACCACCCTCTCGAAGCACCGTCGCCTCGGGACCTCACCGTCGGTGATTCGCTACGGCCCAGCTCCTCCCTCCACCCATCGAACGGTGGGTCGACGGTGGTTCCGTTACCATCTTCGTCTCGCCTTGCCGTGGACCTTAGCACTATCGGTGAGCCTCACTCCCTCTCTGGCGAGAGGTTGACGACAGACCCGACAGGTGGGGCCCAGCCGTCAGCCTCCCGTGCCTCCTCCTCACCCCTCTCTCTCTTGCCCCTCGGCCCTTCCCGTCAGGTTTGAACCTGGGGCGACGCGAATGCGTGGCGCGACTGGGCTGGTTGGCCTCTCGCCGACCGAGTTGCTGGCTGCCCTAGCCCAGGAGCTGCATCTCCTTTTCTTTTTCTTTAAAAATCTGTTTTTAAAAAATGCCACACAATTAAGGTTGTGAGAATCACGATTCTGAATTGATCGGAGCTCCATTGGTAGGATCGTGAATCGTAGAATCATAACTACGAGGATCGTAGAAACTTAGATTCTATGAACAAAATCATAGAATTGAGGGGCTAGTTTGGATCGTAAAGTCGTAAGATTCTAAGAATTGATTCACGATTCTGACAACTTTGCACACAATAAATTAGTTGTCCAAATCCAAATATTTTCCTACCTAAAATCTTGTTTTATTGTGTAGTATTTTAGAGTGCCTCTTGTGTAATTTTACAGTAGGTTAAATGCACTGATTTATTTTAAAACCATGTTTACAGTATTTTAGCAATCTCATAAAAATAGTCTCTGCAATTTATATAGCCCAATAATAAAGCCCAATAATTTTACATAACCTATACTCACGCTAGTATTTTACAAAAATGATGTGGCATTTTTGTGAGAGGAATATTTTTCCTGTTTCTGGTTGAATGCTGAATTTTGGTTGTTTATATTGCATTGATAGATTGTGTTGCTGAGGAAGGGTATGGACCAGAAGATCTCGAAGACCCTGGAGAGCTATTTGAGCAAGGCAAGCAGCACTTTGACCATGAGTGAGCAAATATTTGCATGCATGTCATATCAAGCATTTATTCCGATGCATAAGACCATGTCGAATCGATAACTACCTGGGTGAGATATTTCCGATAGTTCCTGTTGACCCTTGCACATGGGCATAACCCTACCATCTAAGAGGGTTGTGCGGGTGGGAAGTACTTAGGTTGCCGGTAGTGCAATACATGGGATCGGGTACCTGCATGTAGACAGTAAGAAGAGATGATTCCAAATGTTTTGCGAAAATCTCGTCGGGTAAAGCTAATGCCCGAGGGTGATGTGTTAAGCTAAGTAACCACTCGATGAGGGAGTGGTATACTGAGGCCAGCTATGTGAGTGGTTTCTAAAACCGGATTATATTTAAGACTTGTCTACTTCGTGTACAGCCACAATACCCCTTAGGGGATGGGCTTTGCTGATTACTATGGACGGGTCAATTAGGGAGACCACATTACTAGTAGTGGGAGTGACATGGTCACTCTCGATACGGGGTTGTACTAGGATAAAGGGCGACCATGGGATGTTTTTACATACACCAGGCACACTGTTGCGTGCCCTCATGGATGATACGTGTGATGTACATCACGAGGGACTGTCACCAACGACTGTACTCTTTGCTAGCATCGTCATGGGAAAGGTGATGTTTGGGGTACTTACCTCAGGTATGATATATACCATGAGTCGTGTGCCGACACGGAAGTTTCCTTAATCTTGTGGGTAAAGTGTGCAACCTGTTCAGAGTGTAAAACTATTCGAATAGTCATGTCCACGGTCAAGGACAGTTGGGTGGTGCTTCTTAAACTACGTCCAGGAGTTTTCATTAAGAATCAAGTGTGTGTGGGGGGGAATGGTGGCAGTACGAGCAATGAGCTAAGTCAGATGACTTGGCACGATGGGTGAACAAGGTTGTCCAACCCTCAGTTGATATTGACAGCTGTAACCTACTCTTGGTTACCGTTTACCTTATGATGCATTCCTCACGAGAAGTTTTTCATGTTATTGCACTAGGGAAAGATCTGCTTTCCGCAAAATAGCATACTAGTGTCATGTCATACTTCATTATTGCCTTGTTCCACATCATGGGTTGCTTGCGAGTACATTCAAAGCACTCATTGGCTTGCCACTCGTTATTTGATTCGCCAGACATGGAAGGACCAGAGTTTGGAGAAGAGTTCATCGGAGAAGAACATGCGATCTAGGACGCTTCCGAGTCAGAATGCGTGTAGGTTAAGGCAGATGGCATGGGTTCACGCTTTGAACCAAGTTATTTGATGTTAGTTTTGTTTTGTGTGTCGGCCTTCGAGGCCCTATCTATGTAATGACTTGGCCTTAATGGTCCTTAATTGTATCAGATGATATGTATGGATGTAAGACTCTTGTTATCTAGCTTATCTGTGTTCAGTGAGCATTGATCTCTGGGATCATTGTATACGTACTTTCGGTGATCATGACTTACAAATCGGGGTCCCCGCAGAGCTAGTATCAGAGCCATCCTGATTGTAGGAAGCCTTAGTTAGCATGGACATTAGATAGCACGAAACCCCTCTCACAAGCTACACCCAGCCTTTACACTTTGGCCTTGTTTGATACTAGTGTATTTTAGAGAATTGGTGGGGATTATCCCGGTCAAACCCCTAAATCCCCACATACCCATAACACCATTTGGTTCTAGTGTATTTGACATGTTTCATCCCCACATTTCCCCGCAAAACCCCAAATTCTAGTGCATTTTTTCAATACCCAATACACTACCCCTACCTAGTGGATTGGGGATAAATGGAGATTTAAAGGGATTGGGTGAAGGTTGGGGTTTCACCCAATCCCTATGGGGATTATCCCCACCAATCTCCTAAAAAACTCTAGTACCAAACAAGGCCTTAGGAGTTTCTGCATTTCTCGCCTCTTCCACTCTATTTTCAAAACCCTTTACTGACACCTCTCCTTAAACCTTGTAGATGGCCGTCCTACCCTAAAGCCTCCTAGAGTCCGGCTTTCCCCAACTCCTAGAAGACAACCTAGAAAAGTGTCGGTTCCGCCGATCACCTGTTTTCCTCTACCACGAGCATTGGGTCAATGCCACCATAAAGGAGTACCATGTTGATGTGGTCGTGAAGGTGAATGACTCACCGATTAGTTGGTTCTTTGAAGGACCGCATATGAAGACTCTAGAGTTAGTAGTTGAGACAGAAATGCGGTAGGCGCTCATCCGCCTATGCGACATCCTTCCCGAGATGGCCGACAAACCGGCTACTCGCCACTTGCCTTTCGCAAAGGATGAGGTTGGCGGGAGTTGGACGTTGATCCCATCCCCGGAAGTAGGAGCTACGCTTAGGTTCGAGACTTACTTCAGCTTTTCCGTCGACAGTGTGGCTCACAACCTGATCAAGGAATCAATGAAGCTCCACCAAGATCTTTACCACACCTGTGAGATACTCCGTCAAGCTAAGACGAATACAGGTAAGATTAAGAAGGATGGAGCCCCCGAGGGGCAACCCGCTGTCGCATACATATGAGAAATACCTCCAGCTAGAGATACACCCACACGAAGTCGTCGCGTGGGTGCAAAGGAGTATCATGAGCTCTTCACCGCTCCACCGGCGAAGCATCGTCGGGATGGACCTCCCCATTCCCCAACTCCCTTGGCAGGAGACGATGCCCGTGCAAATGATGACCAGGAGGAAGACCCAGAGGAGCGTGAGTATGAGACCGAGCACCCCATTATGAACCCCTAGGGTAGGAAAAGCTATGAACCCCTCATACAAAGTTGAGTCCGTGTAATGTTTCACATGTAACCATGTGTGCTTGTTGTTTGCTTTTCTGGTTGTGTTTCGATACAAGTCGTGCTTTTGCCTTAGGCAACATGTAAGCGACTACATCGCTTACCTTATCTTATGGATATGTGATGGGTCTTTCGACCCTTCTGTTTGACACACATGCATTGTACCAACCCCCTTTTTAGGAGTGTTTCCCTCTTGTGTTGTTCGTTATGTCTATTCTAGTTGTTTGACTTGGCTGCTCCAAACAGGATGGTGACTTCTACTCGCAGTAGTATTTTTGGCAATCCCATCATCGGCGACTCTATCCAGAAGCCAAAAGCCAGTGGGTCTTCTCAAGATGGAGCTCACCAGGAGCAGCCACAAGGCGATATTCCCCCGCCACTGCCTCCTCCAAAGAACCTGACTATGGCTCAATTTTTCCAAGATCTCTGGGAGGAACGCCAAACCAACACTACCGCTATCAAGCAGATGGAACATGTCCTCATGAACAACCCGCAGCAGGGCTGGAACGACAATGGTCGCTCCACTCTGTCAAAGTTCATGAGGTCTTCGTCCCCGACCTTCACCGAGACAACTGAACCTTTGGATGCTGATGACTGGATGCGCACCATCGAGGACCACCTTGCACTGGTCAACTGGAGTGAGGACCATTAGAAGGTTCGTTATGCCTCTCACTACCTTGGAGGTACCGCCAGAGCTTGGTGGGACGGGTTCAAGGTCATGCAAGGCAAGCGTGTTATCACCTGGGATGATTTCAAGCAAGGCTTCCGTACCGCTCATATTCCCTCTGGGATTATGGCCATCAAGAAGCTGGATTTTCGAGCTCTGAAGCTAGGAAGTGGCTTAGTCAAGGAGTACATGCAGAAGTTCAACCTTTTAACTTGGTACACACCTGATGATGTCAGCATCGAGGATGCCAAGATATAACGCTTCATGTTAGGGCTTTAGCAATCGCTGCACTATCAACTTGTTGTCTATGATTGTTGGACCTTCTTCGGGCTGGTGAACAAGGCCCTCTTGCTTGAAGATAAGCGTCATGCTACGGAATACACATGCAAGTGAAAGCTGATAAACATCGGTGGTTCCAGAAACTAGAAGACTCGCCCCTGGCAATCAGCCCCGACGAAGCCAAACTATCAACCTTAGGGCCCCAGGACTCTTGCACCTCATTCGAGCTACCAGCCTCTGCCGTATGCCAACTCCAAGACAACATACAATCCTCCCAACAACAACAATGGTGACAAGACCAACAACTTCGGGCAGGTTACCTGCTTTGGGCATGGTCAGCCTAGACACATCTCAAAGTAGTGCCCCAATAAGAAGACAGATGCATCACGTTCGAACATGCCAAACTAGAGACAAGGCCTTGGAGCGCCACCTAGGAACCAATCTCCTCGCAACCCGCCCAACAACGGCAAGGGTCGTGTGAATCACGTCTCTGCAAAGGAAGCCCAGGAGGACCCGGATGTCATACTGGGTAAGTTCCTTATCAACTCAACCCCAGCAACAGTTCTATTTGATTGTGGTGCTTCACATCCTTTTGTCACCCAAAAGTTTGAGCTAGAGAGTGGATTGAAGCCTACACTCTTGAGTTGTCACATGACGGTACAAACCCCGGGTACAGTATTGAGGACCAAGCTAGGGTGTAGAGGAGTTGGGATCAACATCAACGTGGTAGACTTCTTAGCAAACCTCATCGTTCTTAAATCACAAGGCTTGGATGTGATCCTTGGCATGGACTGGTTAGCAAAGCACCAAGGCTTGTTGGATTGTGCCAATAGGGCTATTACGATGACCAATAGCCAAGGAGTATAGGTCAAGTACGTTCCCAACCCTACCTCCAACCAAGCTCCTCAGGTTAATTGCCTTTCTGGAGTTGAGATAGATCAAGTACCAGTGGTATGTGAGTACCCAGATATGTTTCCTGACGAACTACCCGGAATGCCATCGGATTGTGACATTGAGTTCATTATTGAGCTAATTCCCGGAGTCGGACCCATATATAATAATCCCTATAGAATGGGATCCAAAGAATTGGCTAAACTTAAGGAGCAACTCATTGGACAGCTCAGAAAAGGATTCATCCATCCTAGCTCCTCTCCTTGGGGATCACCTGTTATATTTGTGATGAAGAAGGACGGGACCATATGACTCTGTGTTGATTACCGTTCTCTCAACCAATCACAATAAAGAACAAGTATCTGCTCCCCAAGATTAAAGACATGTTTGATCAGCTGAATGGTGCCAAGTTGTTCTCCAAGATCGATCTCCAGTCTGGATATTATGAGTTGAAGATCAGACCCGGGGATATCCCGAAGACGACGTTTGTGCCGAGATATGGCTGGTATGATTACACGGTCATGTCATTTGGGTTGACCAATGCCCTAACCTACTTCATGTACCTCGTGACCAAAGTCTTCATGGATTTTCTGGACAAGTTTGTTATTGTCTTCATCGATGACATACTCGTCTTCTCCAAGTCTGTACAAGAGCAGGAGCAACACTTGAGGATGGTGCTGGAAAAGTTTTGAGAGCACCAACTTTATTCCAAGTTTAGCAAATGTGGATTCGGGCTGCATGAAGTTGGGTTTTTGGGTCATGTGATGACGGCAGATGGATTGTGAGTTGACCCTACTAAAATTAAAGCGGCGACAAAGTGGAAATAACCGATAAATGTGAAGGAAGTCAGAACTTTCCTCGGACTCGTGGGATACTGCCGCAAGTTCGTCGAAGTATTCTCAAGCATCGCCCGACCTATGACTCAACTCTTGAAGAATGACAAGAAGTTCGAATGGATGTCGATGTGCGAGGAAAGTTTCCAAGAGCTCAAGAAGAGGTTGACGACAACCCCAATTCTGGCCACCCTGACATTCACAAGGAGTTTGTGATATATTGCGATGCATCAAGGACCAGGTTTGGTGGCGTCCTGTTGCAAGAAGGCAGAGTCGTGGCATATCTATCCCGACAACTACATCCTAACAAAGAGAACTACGCCACTCACAATCTTGAGCTGGCGGCAGTGGTTCATGCTTTGAATACATGGCAACATTACCTTCTAGGGAAGATATTTAAGATATATACAAACCATAAGAGTTTGAAGTATATTTCACTCAGAAGGAATTGAACATGAAGCAACGGAGATGGTTGGAGTTGATTAAATATTATGACCTCATTATTCAATACCACCCCGGAAAGGCCAATGTGGTAGCAGATGCCTTGAGCATAAAGGCTTGTTCCTTGAATACTATGATCAAGGAAAGGCTACACGCCTTGTATGAGGAACTTGAGAGCTTCCGATTGTCGCACCAGGGTTTATGGCCAACCTTGAAGCAATGCCCACATTGATAGATGATATAAAGGAAGCCCAGAAGGGGCACAAGAGCATCGAAGGTATCAAGAAGAAGGTCAAGGATGGCAAGGCCCCAGGTTTCTCACTAGATGAACAAGGAGTGGTATGGTTTGGGGACCACATTTTCATACCCGACAAAGCTGAGGTCAAGAACCTAATCTTGCAAGAAGCACACGACACTCCATATTCCATTCACCTTGGAGGAACCAAGATGTATCTAGACCTCAAGGAAAGATTCTGATGGCATGGTGTGAAGAGATAGAGCCTCTTATTTCGCTAAATGTGACGTATGTCTTCGGACCAGATGTCCTCCATCAAGTAGAAGAGCAAGTTCAACTCGTGAGGAAACACCTAGAGGATGCCAAATGAAGACAGAAGAGCTACGCCGATTCCCATCGCCGAGACATGAGTTTCGATGTGGGGGACTACGTCTGTTTCCAAGTCACGCCTGTCAAAGGAACAAAGCGCTTCCACGTCAAGAGGAAACTTACACCATGGTACATTGCCCCCTTCAAGGTTTCCAAAAGACGGGGAGAAGTTTCCTACCAGCTGGAGGTACCATCCGAATTTTCGGGGGTGCACAACATTTTCCACATGTCGCAACTTCGGAAGTGCCTCCAAGTTCCCAACCACCCTGAGCTCTCTAAGGACATCGATCATCGAGCCATCGATCTTGAGCCAGATCTCACTTATCGTGAGAGGCCAATCCACATCCTAGATGAAGTCGAGTGTTGTACCAAAAGCCGTACCATCAAGTACTTCAAGGTCAAGTGGAGCAACCACACTCAAGCAGAAGCAACATGGGAGCGTGAAGCTTACCTCAGATCCGAGTTTCCTTCTCTTTTTAGCGCCTAGCCTAGGAATCTCAGGGATGAGATTATTGCAAGGGAGATAGGTCTATCACACCCTGTGTTTGTACCACTTTTGCCACTTATTGCTATAAGGAAATTTGGAAGGAATTAAAACGTTTTGTGTGCATGTGATGATTGACTTGGTTGCTACTTGCTTGTGTGATTGGTTGTGTTTTTAATCCCAATGACCATGCCATGTGTATGGGACCAGAAACTATTTTTATAAAATATTATTTCAACAAAAGGGCATTTATTTATTTTAAGGTTTCAAAAACCCCTTAGTTGGGATTTGTACTACAATTCCCTAATTTAGGGGGGATATTTGACCCCAAGGATTTTATTTGGATCCTATTATTCAAAAGGCTTCCCAAAACCACAAAACAATTATTTTTAAAGTTATTTTCCTAATTTATTTAAATACATTTTTTAGGACAAAAATGGCATTTCAGAGGGAAAAATTATTTTCATGCTTCATAAATATTTGAGAAAATTTAGGAAAACTCAGTGGACATATATTTTCCATATATAAGATTTTGAACACATCGTCATGTTCAAATTATTGGACAAAGCCCCTCAAAACCCTCTCTGCCTATTTCAAGCTTTTCAAATATTTACAAAGGAAATATTCTCAATAAATCCCATGAAAATTCTAGCCAGTCACACATGGTAAGCAATGTTATCCTCCAAAGTTTTATCTCAATCCAAGTTGATTTGACCTACCTATTAACCCCAAAACCCTTCGTGTGCAAAACCAAATTTAAGCAACTCTACGATGCCAAGTTTACCCAATTGCTCTCAAACTTTAGACGAGTGATCCAACCCCAAAATAAGGATGCCACACCAAGTTGTGCATTTGTGGGAGTTGATTTGATCACCTTTGTCCATAGAAGTTTGATTCTGTCCATTTCTATGATTTTTCTCGTCTACATTGTCAACCCTGCTCAAATGAGTTCAAACTTGGTGAATCCTATTGGTTTTGCTCATAATCCAATCCTGTTAAATACCAGTGCAAGTGGTGAGGTTTATCTTCCTCAAACCAACATCAAACACCTTCTGGTGAATTTGTAAAACTGTTATTTTCACCACCTACATTGTTCTCGTTCGCTCCAAATGTTTACCACAAGACCACAGAGTCACTCCTCACATGCAGTAGCAAGATATAGCTCTAATTCAACCATGGAGTTAGACAAAAACCACAATCAACCCTCTGGTCCACCCTGGCAGAAGCATTTCACCCCTCTCCCTTTGACCACAATCCACCCCCTCAGCTTGAGGGCATCCCACGTGCATCCCCACATTGCCCACACTCTAGAGAACTAGGTGGGGCGCCAGCATGCCCTGGCATGCCAAAACTGTCCTCTGGTTGCGCTACAGTGCGCACCTGCATGTTGGGAGGTTAGCCCCGACAAGCTTTGGACCCTCCGTTTGTCTCCCGCGCCCCCCTCGACGGGACGAGACCTGCGTCACGTCGTGCCCATCCTCTCTTCCCTCATACTCCCTTGTGCGATGCGTGCCCCTGGTGTCTGATTCAGTCAGATGGCACCCACCACAACAACACGCTAGGATCCAGCTCCCGCTCCCCCTTGTTCCTTTTCCAGTCCCAAACCGCGTCTAGGAAGACAGTAGACGCATCCCCGAGCTCTCTCTCCTCTCCTAGCCGACGCCAAGGCCCGGTTGGCGCACCATCTTTTGGTGGACCGTGCGCCTAGATAAGGCCACCCTAGGCTTCCCTCTTCCCCTCTTTGACATCCTGCTATCCCCAACCAAGTGTCTAGCTCACTCCCTCCTCTCTAGAAGCCCCCGAGCTCGAGATCGAACTCCTAATCCGCCGCATCAGGATTCCAGTGATCCTCGAGTATCGTGCCACTCCGGGCCTCTTCTGCTCTCCATTTTGTCCGCAGTAGTCTCTTGATACTTTTCCCCTTCTTCCCCATCCTTTTCTTTGTAGGTTTCAGCTCCAGCGACCACCCTCCCGAAGTACCGTCACCTCGGGACCTCACCGGCCGCGATTCTCTACATCCCATCTCTTTCCTCCACCACTCATCGAACGACGGGTCGACGGTGGTTCCATTCCCTTCTTCATCTTGCCTCGCCATGGACCCTGGCACTATAGATGAGCCTTCACCCCTCTCTAGCGAGACATTGACATGGACCCGGAAGGTGGTGTCCAGCCGTTAGCCTCTCATGCATTCTCCTAGGCCCTCTCCCTCTGTGGCCCCTGGCGCAGCGCGAGTGCATGGCACGCCTTGGCTGGTCGGCCTCTGGCCGGCCCAGTTGCTCGCTGCCCCTAGCGCAGGAGCTGCAACTCCTTTTCTTTTTCTATAAAATCTTTTTTTGCAAAAATCCCACAGAATAAAATACTTGTCCAAATCCAAATATTTTCCCACCTAAAATCTTGTTTTATTATGTAGTATTTTAGAGTGCCTCTTGTGTAATTTTTATAGTAGGTTAAATGCACTAATTTATTTTAAAACCATGTTTAGAGTATTTTAGGACTATGTTAAAAATAGTTTCTGCAATTTTTAAACCGAAGAATAAAACCCAATAATTTTTACACAACCTATACTCACCCTAGTATTTTACAAAAAATATGTAACATTTTTCTGAGTGGAATACTTTTCTTGTTTTTGGTTGAGTGCTTAATTTTGCCCATTCATATTGCGGCGATAAATTGCGATGGTGACAAAGGGTCTGTACGAGAAGACTGCAAAGACCACGGAGACCTATTTGAGCAAGGCAAGCGGCCCTTTGACCATGTCCAAGAAAATACTTTCATGCATGTCATATGAAGCATTTTTCCGATGCATAAGACCATGTTGAACCGGTAACTACCTCGATCAGGTGTTTCCGATAGTTCCTATTGACCCTTGCACTTTGGCATAACCTTACCATAGAAGATTGTTGTGCGGGTGGGAAGTAGGTTGGTTGGTGGTAGTGCAACACATGGGATCGGGTACATAGATGGAGACAGTAAGAAGAGATGATTTCAAATGTTTTGCGAAAACCCCGTCGGGTGACGCTAATGCCCGAGGGGTGATGTGTTGAGCTAGGAAACCACTTGATGAGGGAGTGGTATACCGAGGCCAGTGGTGTTAGTGGTTTCTAAAGTCGGATTAGATTTAAGATTTGGCAACTGTCCCAACCTTACGTGTACAACCACAATACCCCTTATGGGACGGGGATTTGCTGATTACTATGGTCGGTGCTAGTAGGAATCCCGCATTACTAGTGGTGGGAGTGTCATGTTCACTCTCGATATGGGGTCGTACCAGGATAAAGGGCGACCATGGGTTGTGTTTACAAACACCTGGAACACCGTTGCATGCCCTCGTGGATGCTACGTGTGATGTTCATCATGAGGTACTATCACCAATGAGTGTACTCTTTGCTAGTATCGTTATGGGAAAGGTGATGTTCGGGGTACTTACCTCGGGTACGATAAATACCGCGAGGCGTGTGCTGACGCGAAAGTTTCCCGAATCTTGTGGGCAAAGTGTGCAACCCGTGTAGAGTGTAAAACTATTCGAATAGCCATGTCCATGGTCAAGCACAATTGGGTGGTGCTTCTTAAACTACGTCCATGAGTTTTCATTAAAAACAAGTGTGTGTGTGTGTGTGTGTGGGAATGGTGGCAATATGAGCAAAGAGCTATGTCAAATGACTTGGCACAATGGGTGAACAAGGGTTGTCCGACCCTTAGTTGATATTGACATATGTAACCTACTCATGGTTACCGTTTACCTTATTATGCATGCCTCACGAGAATTTGACCATGTTATTGCACTAGGGAAAGATCTATTTTCCGCGAAATAGCATACTAGTGTTACCTCATACTTCATTATTGCCTTGTTCCACATCATGGGTTGCTTGCGAGTACATTCAAAGTACTCATTGGCTTGTGACTGGTTATTTAATTAGCGAGGCATGGAAGGACGGAGTTTGGAGAAGAGTTCATCGGAGACTAACATGCGATCTAGGACACTTCCAAGTCAGAATGCTTGTAGGTTAAGGAAGATGGCATGGGTTCACTCTTTCAACCAAGTTATCCGCTGTCAGTTGTGTTTGGCGTGTCGGCCTTCGAGGCCCTATCTATGTAATGACTTGGCCTTAATGGTCCTTAATTGTATCATACGGTATGTATAGATGTAAGAATCTTGTTATTCAGCTTCTATGTGTTCAGTGAGCACTGATCACTGGGTCACTATACACGTGTATTCGGTGATCACGACTTACATGTGAGGGTCCCCACATTATGAATTCATCCTGGAAGATACTGAAAACCTTTGTTGTAATGTTGAGAGTAAAGAACACCACTCAAAAACTTTATTTTCAATCCTACTTTAAAACATGAGCTCTGGCACCTCTACAAATCAATGCTTCCCTCTACGAAGGGCCTATCTATTTACTTTTATGTTGAGTCATCACCCTCTTACCTATAGTACCAGACTGGAGAGCCCTATTATTATTTTTATGCATTGATTCTAGTCAATGTTGGATATGAGTATTAGTATGATATTTTCTATTCTAAATTATAATATTTAGTCACTGCTTGAATCTAACAGGTGCTCTGCATTTGTGTTTTGCGGTCTCAGAAAGGGCTAGCGAGATACCATGTCACCATATTGTATCGTGATTGTTTTGAGAAATTGTTGGCATGTGATTGTTTTGAGAAATTGTTGGCATGTGATATATCTTATTATTGTTGGTTATGTATTGCCATGATTGAATACAATGCTTAATTCTTATCATGGATGTGGTTATTCATGATTTATGCTGAAAACTTGAGAAACTAGATAAGCATGTGTATAACGACAAGAACAAAAGAGTTTGTAAAGGTTTTCTTTATCACTTTCAGTTTATCAATTGAGTTGCTTGAGGACAAGCAATGACTTAAGCTTGGGGGAGTTGATATGTCTCCAATATATCTACTTTTCCAAACACTTTTGCTCTGTTTTGACCTCTAATTTGCATGATTTGAATGAAACTAACCCGAATTGCCGTTGTTTTCACCAGAACTGCCTTGGTGTTATTTTTGTGTAGAAATAGAAGTTCTCGGAATTGAAATAATATTTTTGTGAATTATTTTTGGGATTTATGATGAATTATGGAGCAAAGAACTGCTGGAGAAACGCTGCCATGGGGCTACAAGCCAACACGGCGCCCCCGAGGTCGCGCCCTCATGGCTTGTGGGGGCCACGTGGCTCCTCCAACCCTAATTCCAGTCCTATAAAATCACATCTTTGGAGAAAAATTACAGAGAAGTTTTCATCGTGTTTCACCAGACGGAGCCTCCACCACCTCCTATTCTTCCTATGGAGTGTTGACCTAGAGTTCGTTTGGGGATTTAGAGAGGGGGATACCTAGCTATCGTCATCACAAACCCTTTTCCATCAACACTGTTATGATGCACGCCATTGGGAGGGAGTAATTCCTTTGTAGGCTTGCTATACGGTGGTGGTATTTGATGAGATTGCCCATGTAACCGAGTTAAGTTCGATGGGGTTTGATCCCTAGTATCCACTATGTTTTGATATTGATGTTACTATGACTTTGCTATGCTTAATGCTTGTCACTAGGGCCCGAGTGTCATGATTTCAGATCTGAACCTATTATGCTTTGATGAATATAAGATTCATTTGGATCCTATCTTGCAAGTTGTATTTACCTATTACGTGTCTTGATCCGCATACCCCAAGGTGACAATAATCGAGATTCTTTCCGGTGATTGTCGTAGTTTGAGGAGTTCATGTATTCACCATGTGTTAATGCTTTGTTCCAATTCTCTATTAAAAGGAGGCCTTAATATCCCTTAGTTTCCAATAGGACCCCGCTGCCACGGGAGGGTAGGACGAAAGATGTCATGCAAGTTCTTATCCCAAGCACGTATGACTATATACGGAATACATGCCTACATTATATTAATGAATTGGAGCTCGTTTTGTGTCGCCCTAGTGTGTAACTATTACATGATCAATGTCATATAAATCATTATCCATCGTGGACCCACGTGCCTACGCTTTACATATACTGAATCTTGCTAAGTTATTACTGTTGTTGCTACTGTCACACCTGCTACTCAATTACTACTGTCACTACTGTTACCAAATTTTCTGCTATCATTGTTACTCTTACTACAATCATTTGCTATGCTACTAAATCCTTGCTACAGAGAGATATCCCAAGTGCGGTTGAACTGACAACTCACATGTCATGAAAAGTAAATATTCTTTGGTTCCCCTTGTGTTGAATCAATAAATTAGGGTGAAGTACTACCCATGAAGACTGTCACGATCCCTTATACTTGTGAGTTATCAACAAACCAGTGCCAAACCAAGAAATTAAATCATACTTTTTACTAGTTTAACTTTTTAGATTTTCACGCAATACTTGAGCATGTGCCAAGTTCTTAGCACTTAGGATGGCATAGAGAATGATGATAGGGGTTTATAATTGATGACAAAAGGTATAAGTAAGTCTCACATCAATGAGGCTTGATCGTTAGGCAATGAAGCAACCCTACAATCGATGTTGATACGAGGAGTAGGGATTGCCATGCAACGAATGCACTAGGTGTGCATCCAACTTACTTGCTCATGAAGACCTCAATCATTTTGAGGAAGCTCGTCATAGGAATACGGAAGAAAATTTTTGTAATGTACAAATCCCACTAGTATATGAAAATGAAGATCATGATGACTTTCTATATGAAATGTATGGTGCTACTTGCAACAACAAGTGTGGTAAGATGATAGTGATGCACCGACTCTATCTTTTTCTCTCAGTTTTGGTGGGATATTTTTGGCCTCTTTATTCTTCTTCTTCTTCTTCTTTTTATACTCACGGGTAGGGGGGAACCCTAATAATGAATCACACTTTTATTTTACTTACAACTCAAATATATGAACATTATGATGACAGGAAATGAATGCCTCTAGGAGTGTACCAAGACGTGCAACGGTCTAGCATAACATGTATTATAATGATGAATGGTGGCTGTGCCAAAAATATCATGTCATGTTTATATGATCATGAAAATAAATATGACAATGAATTCTCAAGTCATATGAATAGTAACAATCTCGGAATCGCTATGGAGATGCCATAATAGATAGGTATGGAAATGCCATAATAGATAGGTATGGTGGCTGCTTTGAGGAAGGATATAAGGAGGCTTATGTGTAAGAGGGCGCTTCATCTCACTCGGTTTGGATGCATCAACGAAGTTTACACCATGTCTCAACTAGAGAGTGGGCAATGCACATTACCGAAGAGGCTATTAAAATATGGATGTGTGGAAGTGCTTGTAGAAAAAAAACTCACATTTAACATAAATAACATAAACACTGATTGGAAAATTTTATTATGTCTCAAAGCAAAGTACAACTCACATGCTCCTAAGGAGGAGGTTAGTAGGAGTTGACAATCGCATGCCCTCGATCCATAGTCACAATGGTTTATTCAATCAAAGATAAACCATACCCTCACTTCAATGCTAATGCCAGCGGCCATCACTTTCATGCATACGGACATACAAACCTTAACACCATTTATTATTTAGCTTTAATTGTTACTAACATACTCCGATATTACTACGTCAATATTGTAAAAATATTGCAAGGGGTCAAATTTATCATATTCAATGATCTACATCACTTCCTATTCAACTCTTAGAAAGTATCTAAGCGAAGCAAGAGAGTGTAAATAATTTCTATAAAACATATCGCATTGTTCAAACAAATGTAAGTGAAGTACATGAGCAATTGCTTCAACTCAAAAAGATACAAGTGAAGTACGAATGAGCATTCAATAAATTTGGGATGAATGTGTGTGTATCATTATAAATCCATTCAAGGAATAATTATTGCAAATATTAGGAAGCAAAAAAAGAAATTAAGAGTAAAAGGCGCCCCATATCACGTGAAGAACAAAAATATAGCTTAGAGTAAGATAAACTAATAGTTTTGAAGATGAAAGAGGGGATGCCATCCGGGTCATCCCCGAGCTTAGATGCTTGATTACTCTTTTAATATTTCTTTGGCACACCTTGGGCATCCCCAAGATCATGTTCTTGCCACTTCTTATTCTTCTCATCGCACTATCTCACCCAAAACCTGGAAAATTCATTCACACAAAATTTAACAGAACTCGTGAGATAGGTTAGTATAATAACATAAATTATTCACTATGAATAGTGTCAAGACAAGATTCATAAATATTCCCAATAGGCGTCTACATTATTTTATCACTTCAACAATTTACACCAACCGATACTAAACATGGAGACTTTAAAACAAGCCAAGAAGAAAACAAATAAAACCTATTGAAAACAAAATAGTGCGTAAAGATCTAGTTTTCAAACAAACTTTTATAACTCCAAAAAATCTGAAAAATATTAAACTCCAAAGAATTTATAGGTGAGTACTGTTAAAAGTACAACAATTGATCATGCTCAAATATAGATAAATGACTCGATCACTGGACGCAAAGTTTCTGTTTCCGCACAAAACCTAATAAACAAGCGATTTGCAGCATCCCAAAGGTTCAACTTGGCACAAAAAATAAAAAGAAAAGATACCAGCACAATTACTATAATAGAAATAATCATGTTGACACAATGAAAGAAAAACAAAACAAAGGATAGCTATTGCGTTGCCTCCCAACAAGCACTATTGTTTACTGCCCTCTAGTTATGCATAATGGAGACTCCGAAGTATTACCATTACATGTCCCATTATTAACCGTATCATTTCCAAAGGATTCAGGGATATTTCCAATCTTACGCTTACCCAGTTTACTTTATTTACACTCATTAATCATTTGTATAAAATGATTAAGCTTTCCGTTAATGGCCTCTATCACCACTTTTTGAATACAGTAACACTAGTGCAGGTGACTCCTGTACAAACGTTTTACCCCATTTTTTCGAGGCAGTTTTATACTGGCTATGTGTGCGAATGATGACCCACAAGTATAGGGGATAAACCGTAGTCCTTTTGATAAGTAAGAGTGTCGAACCCAACAAGGATCACAAGGAAATGACAACGATTTTCAGCAAGGTAATTTCTGCAAGCACTAAAATAATGGTAACAAGTTGTTTGATAGCAAGATAATTGCAAAAAGTAATGAGTAGAAATAGTAACAATAAGTGCAGCAAGATAGGCCAATCCTTTTGTGGCAAAGGACAGGCCGAAACAGTTTCTTAGAAGATGCAAAGCGTTCTTGAGGGCACACGGGAATTTCATCTAGTCACTTTTGTCATGTCGGGTTAATTCGCGTTCGGTACTTTCATAATTTGATATGTGGGTGGACCGGTGCTTGGGTGCTGTTATTACTTGAAAAAGCCTCCCACTTATGATTAACGCCCCCACACAAGCATCCGCAACTACGAGAAAAGTATTAAGAATAAATCTAACCATAGCATTAAACATAGGGATCCAAATCAGCCCTTACAGAATAGCGCATAAACAAGGGTTTACGTTTCTGTCACCATCGCAACCCACCATCTAATAGCTACTACACAATGCATTCCCTTAGGCCCAACGATGGTGAAGTGCTATTTAGTCGATGTTCACTTAATACCACTAAGGGAATGGAAACATTCATATCATCAAAATATTGAACGAATATCAACTTCACATGACTTCTTGCAACATGACTTCTACCGTGGCCTTGAGAACAAAAGTAAGTACTCACAAGTGATAAACATGCTCATTATCAAAGAAGTGTTAAATAGCATATTGGATCTAAACGTATGATCTTCCACCTAAATAACCATAACGCATCAACTACAAGATGTAATGAACACTACTAGTCACCCCCTTGGTAAGGTTCCTGTACAAGATTGAGCGCAAGAGATGAACTCGGGTTTCGAGAGGAGATGGTGCTATTGATGATGTTGATTAAGATTGGACTCCCCAAGATAAGAGGGTTGTTGGTGATGACGATGGCCTCGATTTCCCCCTTTGGAAGGGAAGTTCCTCCGGCGGAATCGCACTGCCAGAGGGCAGAAGTGCTCCTGCCCAGGTTCCGCCTCGAGATGGAGGCGCTTCGTCTCAAAAGTCCTCTCATGATTTTTTCAGGTCAAGAGTGGATATATACGAGAATATGGTCGCCAGAAGTGGGCTAGCTGGCCCACTACCTGCCAGGTCGTGCCAGGGAGCTGGAGCTCCCTAGTGCCTAGTGGGCATCTGGCAGTCCCCTCTGCTACTTCTTTTCTCAAATATTTATTATTTATTCCATAAAATATCCTCACGAAGTTTCAGCACATTTGGAGGTGTGCGGAATAGGTATCTATGATGTAGCTTTTTAGGTCTAAAATGCCATCTGACGACATTCTCCCTCTTGGTGTAAACCTTGCATATTATGAGATAAAAGGCATTATAATTACTCCATAAAGTGGTATAATGCATACAAACGCTATAAACAACAGTGGCAAAACATGATGCAAAATGGACGTATCATTCCCCCAAGCTTAGAACTCGCTTGTCCTCAAGTGAAAGCTGATAACGAAAATCATGACCACATGCTTTGAGACAAAGGTGTCGATCAAAACAAAATATGGACATAGTAACAACATGCTCATTATTATAACAACAAATAAACTTTATAAAATACTTCATCAGAGCATTTTCAATATATAACTTTCATCATAAAACTTCTAACAAGCAAGTCACAATTCCACACAACATCGAATTATGAAGAATAAACTCTATTTAAAACTAACAAACTATGTTTTGAGACAACTTTGCAACACCGTTCATCACATTTTCAGGAAGGGTCACATATCAGAGATTTTAAGCAAGTATACATACTCAACTATCATTTAGTCTTCTATGATTGCTAACACTCAGTGCATACATATGAGAAAAAGGTTTCAACGAGACACATAGAAAGATAGGGGCTTAAAGTGTCACATCCCAAAGTATTCACCTCAAGGGTGGTGTCAACAACAATAACTCATGACCACCCACATTCAACTCGATATATATGTCTAGATCTTCCCCACCACATGATGCTTGCAAAAGACAAAATAAAAAGGAGTAGAGAGAAATACTTTGAATCTTGCATAAAAGTAAATACATAAAAGTAAAAGATAGGCCCGTCGTAGAGGGAAGCAGAGGATGTCATGCACTCTTTGGTTGTATGCTAAATCCCTTACTGCAAAGGAACGTTACGCTATATTGCCCCTTATGATGGTAGCCTTTATTATGTGGTTTATTGCTTTTATTATTGCCATCCCAAGTTCATACAACGCTTAATTTCCCTTACACAAAATGATCGAACACATTTAGAAGAAAGTTTTATTACCTTTTGCACCGATGGCAACTTACTTGAAGGATTTTACTCATTTCATAGGTTGGTATGGTGGACTCTTAAAACATGGATTTGGGTTTAAGGTTTTGGATGCACAAGTAGTATCTCTACTAAGTGCAGAGTTTTGGCTAGCAAAGATATTGGGCAAGCACCACATGTTAGAGGATCTATAACAATATAAATTCTATGTGAATGTGAACAAACATAAATTATTGCATTGTGTTAGTTGTCCAACGTAAATAGTTTTCGCATATTATAATTAATGGGGGCTCACAATAATAAAAGATGTCAAGGATAGTGTATTTGCACGTAAATCTTCTCTTCCCTTATTAATTCTTTCATGTGTTTCATCACTGACCAATTCTATGTTTGTCAACCTTCAACAAATTTTACCACTTATACTTTTCCTTATGTGATGTCACTACTTACTATAAAATTAGCATATGATCTTTTTTGTTATTTTTCTTTATTTAGTTTGCATCAAGAAAGTAAAGAAGAAAAATCCCAAACTAAACTTTATTATATAACTCTCACTCGATCACATAGATATGTAGATAGATCACGAAACTAGCACTCAAAGAGATGGATCGAACTAAACTTTTATTTGACTAAATCACAAAATAACTAAACATCGAACTAAGATGGATAAACATAATAAGCGTGATGGTGATACGTTACCGAGGCACCTCCCTCTTTGGTGATGAAGATGAAGGCGTTGGTGGTATAGATGATGAAGTAGATGCAAAATTGTCCTCCGGTTTGCACGACACTGGCTCACCATCATAAGAGGAGGCATGTTTAAACCTTGCATCTAAACTCATACCTTTAAACCTTGCTTCATACTCATAGATTTGGTTTGAAGATCGAAGATTTGGCCTTGCAGAAAATTGATTTGCCCATTGAGGGTGAAGATGATATCCTTCAAGGACCTGCCATCCACCGTTTGATCATGGGTGAATTCCGTGATCATGAGGTGATTGGCACTGAGTCCACCCTCCACCATGCCTTGGCACCTCAAGATCTCCTACTCCACCGCATCAAGCTTGGCCTCCATGGTTCCTGTCTTGTTGGGCCCTTGAACATCCCGGATGTGGAGCACCTGCTCACGCAGCTCAATGGTTTGAGGGTGCTTCATCACGTGGGACAAGTAGGGGTTGATGACCCTCTCAAAGAATTTGTCCTTGGAGGGGCTTGATGAGGCCATGGTGATCTAGATCTGTTAGAAAAACAACACAAAACAAGAACAGAGGATTTCTCCGTGGTACTGGGGTCAAATCATCGTGAGATATATATATATAAAGAATTTTTATACAGGGAAATACTTGCCCTACAAGAAAACGGAGCAAGGAAGGTGCCCGAGGGGCCCACTACTCACCAGGCCGCGCTAGGGGGGCTGGCGCTCCCTGGTGCCTAGTAAACACCTGGGTTGCCTTCCCGCATGTTTATCAATTTCCTAATTTTTCTAATATTCCAAAACTAACAGAAAATATTTTTGTAGATTTTGTTTGGAGTCCATTTACTTACCGTATCACATAGCTCTTCCTTTTAAGGGTTCTGGAGTGTTCTGGAAGGTCTCCTTTATGTGTTCCTCCGGCGTCATGGTTTGAATAATATTTGTTTCAACATTAATATGTGTACCTGAAATATAGTGCTTTATTCTTTGTCCATTGACCACCTTCGGGTTAGTGCCTTCGGGATTATTGATCTTAATAGGTCCAAACGGATAAACTTCTTCGATGACATATGGTCCTTCCCATTTGGAGATAAGTTTTCGTGCAAAAAATCTAAAATGGGAATTGTAGAATAGAATATATTCACCAACTTTCAATTCTCGATTTTGGATTCTTTTGTGAGGCCATCTTGTAACTTTTTTTTGAATAGTTTGGCATTTTCATAAGCTTGGGTTCTCCATTCATCTAGTGAGCTTATATCAAATAGCCTCTTTGCACCAGCAATTTTGAGATGGTAGTTGAGTTCTTTAAGGGCCCAATAAGCTTTATGTCCTAACCCAAGAGGTAAATGACATGCTTTTCCATAAACCATTTTATAAGGAGACATACCCATAGGATTTTTATAAGCTGTTCTATAGGCCCACGATGCATCATCTAGTTTCTTAGACCAATTCTTTCGGGACCTATTGATAGTCTTTTGCAATATTAAGTTTATTTCTCTATTGGTTACTTCTACTTGACCACTAGATTGAGGATGATAGGGAGATGCAATTCTATGATTAACGTCATATCTAGAAAGTAACTTATGAAAAGCACCATGAATAAAATGTGAACCACCGTCAGTCATTAAGTATCTAGGGACTCTAAAATGTGGAAAAATAACTTCCTTAACCATTTTAATAGAAGTGTTATGATCAGCACTACTCGTTGGAATAGCTTCTACCCACTTAGTGACATAATCAACATAACCCAAAATACGTGTATACCCATTAGAGGAAGGAAAATGTCCCATATAATCAAATCCCCAAACATCAAATGGTGCAATAACAAGTGAATAATTCATAGGAATTTATTGACGTCTACTAATATTACCAATTCTTTGACATTCATTACAAGAGAGGACAAACTTAAGAGCATCTTTGAAAAGAGTAGGATAATAAAATCCAGACTGTAATACCTAGTGTGCAGTTCTATCTCCCGCATGGTGTCCTCCATAAGCCTCGGAGTGACACTTTCGAAGGATTTCTTCCTATTTATGCTGAGGTATACACCATCTAATAATACCACCTACTCCCTATTTATAAAGATGTAGGTCATCCCAAAAGTAATGTCTTAAATCAACGAATAATTTTTCTTTTGCTGATAGGTGAAACTAGGTGTTATGTATTTAGCAACAATGTAATTAGCATAATCAGCAAACCGCGGTGTCTTATGAGAAAAATTGACCACAACTACTTTTTCATTAGGGAAGCTATCATCAATAGGTAGTGGGTCATCAAGAACTTTCTCTAACGTAGACAAGTAATCAGCTACGGGGTTCTCAGCTCCTTTCCTATCAATGGTATCCAAATCAAATTTTTGAAGCAAAAGAGCCCACCTAATAGGTCTAGGCTTATCATCTTTATTTTCCATAAAATACTTAATAGCCGCATGATCAGTGTGAATAATTACTTTTGAATCAACAACGTAAGATCTAAATTTATCACAAGCAAATACAATTGCTAAGAATTCTTTTCCAATGGCAGCATAATTTCTATGGGCACTATCTAGAGTTTTACTAGCATAATGGGTAACCTTTAATTTCTTATGAACTCTTTGTCCTAGAACAGCACCAATAGCATAATCACTAGCATCGACATAATTTCAAAAGGAAAGTTCCAATAAGGTGGTTGAACAATAGGGTAGAAGTTAAAGCTTATTTAAGTGTTTCAAAGGCTTCTACACAATCAATATAAAAAAGGAAAGGAACATCCTTTTGTAATAAATTGGTAAGATGTCTACAAACTGTAGAGAAGTGTTTAATTAACCACCTATAGAAACCAGCATGACCAAGGAATCTACGAATCACATTAATATCTTTAGGACGTGGCATCTTCTCAATTGCATCAACTTTAGCCTTATCCACCTCAATACCTCGTTCCGAAATTTTATGACCAAGACAATACCTTCATTTACCATAAAGTGGAACTTCTCCCAATTCAAGACAAGGTTAGTTCGCTCACATCTCTGCAAAACTCGATCATGTTTGCTTAAGCAATCATCAAAAGAAGTTCCATAAGCGAAAAATCATCCATGAAAACCTCAACAATATTTTCACAAAATCAGAGAATATAGGAGTCATACATCTTTGAAAGGTAGCATGTGCATTGCATAATCCAAAAGGCATACGTCTATAAGCATAGGTTACAAAAGGACAAGTAAAGGTGGTTTTCTCTTGATCATTTTGTGACACATGTATTTGAGAAAAACCAGAATAACCATCTAGAAATTAAAAATGTGTGTGCTTCGATAATCTTTCTAGCATTTGGTCGATGAAAGGTAAATGGTAATGATATTTTCTAGTAGCTTTGTTTAATTATCTAAAATCAATTACCATTCTATAGCCAGTTGATACGTCTCCATCGTATATACTTTTCCAAACTCTTTTGCCCTTGTTTTGGACTCTAATTTGCAAGATTTGAATGGAACTAACCTGGACTGACGCTGTTTTCAGCATAATTGCCTTGGTGTTGTTTTTGTGCAGAAATGGAAGTTCTCAGAACGTCCTGAAAATTTACAAAGAATATTTCTGGAAAATATGAAAAATACCTGCGCAAAGATCCACCAGAGGGGATGGGCCAGTGGGACACAAGCCCTGTAGCCTCCATCCCCTTGGTGGCGGCTAGCAAGCTTGTGGGGCCCATGTGGCTCTACCGCCCCCAAACTCAGGTATATAAATTCACTTTCGTCCCAAAAAAATCAAGAGAGAAGATTTCATCGCGTTTGCGATACGGAGGCGCCGCCACATCCTGTTCTTCATCTGGAGGGCAGATCTGGAGTCCGTTTTGGGCTCCGGAGAGGGGAAATCATCGCCATCGTCATCATCAACCTTCTTCCCTCTCCAATTCCATGAAGCTCTTCATCGTTCGTGAGTAATCTATTCGTAGGCTCGCTGGGCGGTGATGAGTAGGATGAGATCTATCATGTAATCGAGTTAGTTTTGAAGGGGATTGATCCCTAGTATCCACTATGTTCTGAGATTGATGTTGCTACTACTTTGCCATGCTTAATGCTTGTCACTAGGGCCCGAGTGCCATGATTTCAGATCTGAAATTATTATGTTGTCACCAATATATGTGTGTTTTAGATCCGATCTTGCAAGTTGTAGTTACCTACTATGTGTTATGACCCGGTAACACCGGAGTGACAATAACCGGAACCACTCCCGGTGATGATCATAGTTTGAGGAGTTCATGTGTTCACCAAGTGCTAATGCGTTAGTCCGAATCTTTATTAAAAGGAGAACCTTAATATCCCGTAGTTTCCTTTTGGACCCCGCGGCCACGGGAGGGATGGACACTAGATGTCATGCAAGTTCTTTTCCCTAAGCACGTATGACGACACACGAAATGCATGCCTACATCACATTGATGAATGGGAGCTAGCCACGTATCTCTCCGTGTTATAACTGTTGCATGATGAATATCATCCAAACAAATCACCGACCCATTGCCTACAAATTTGTCCCACTGCTGCTGTTACTTGTTTTGCTCTGCTGTTGTTACTTGTTTTGCTCTGCTGCTGTTACTGCTGTTGCTACTTGCTACTCCTGTTACTTGCTACTGTTGCTACTTGCTACTGCTGTCACTACTAATGTTCCTTGCCACTGATGCTACTCATTACACTTCTGCTACCTGCTACAATTCTGTTTTGCTCGACATTGACGGGAAAAGACAATTTCCGTTAACGGGCAACGACTCGCGCCATTGATACGACGGTTAGGAATAGTTTGCCATCAACAGATCGTTTCTGACACCGATGCTATCATACTACTTTCTTGTTGATACTTTGCTTGCAGATATTAATCTTTCAGGTGTGGTTGAATCTGACACATTCAACTGCTAATACTTGAGAGTATCCACTCACTTCCTATTGGCGAACCAACAAATTTGGGTCGAATACTCTACCCTCGAAAACTGCCTCGATCCCACGCGCTAGTGGGTTATTGCAAGACAATTTCTAATTGTTGAGCAATCGAGAATAGCATTCATATAGCCATTGCCAGAGAGTGCCAATCAACATTTTTCTGTCGCCGTTGTCGGGGAAGGAGATTGCTATATTCTCTGAGTCACTTGGGATTTATATCTGTTGATCACTATGAAGAATCTGAAGGATCCGAAAACCAAAGTCTTGCCCTCAACTACGAGGGGAGGTAAGGAACTGCCATATAGCTCTGCACTTGATTCACCTTCAGTTATGAGTAAGTTTGCGACATCACCTCCTGCTAGAAATCTTGATATGTCACCTGTGCTTGATGATGCTATGCCTGATACTGCTTTGCCCGATACTGCTAGAGATGCTATGCCTGATACTGCTATAGATGCTATGCCTGATACTACTAGAGATGCTATGCCTGATGATGCTAGAGATGCTATGCGTGATACGGCCTTGCCTGATGATGCTATGCTTGATACTGCTAGAGATACTACTTTGCCTGATGTGCCACTAGGGGTGTTCCTTGATGCTCATATTGCTAGAGTTACTGCCAATGCTCGTGATGCTTCTGAAACTGCCGATACTATTGAGATAGAACCTGCTTTTGCTCCTGCTAGATCTAGCTCTCCTAGATATGAATTGCCTGACATACCTGAGGGTTACGTTATGGAGGGAGAGATAGCTGAGGATTTTCTTGCGTGTAAGGATGCCTATGACGCTGAGAAATTACTTCTCAAGTGGAAGGAAAATCTCTGAAAGCTAGGATGAAATACGATCAGAAGTTTGCCACTTCACCTATCTTTATCACCGATAAGGATTATGAATTCTCTGTCGATCCTGAGATAATCTCTCTAGTTGAATCTGATCCTTTTCACGGTTATGAGTTTGAGACGTTCGTAGCCCATCTTACCAAACTACACGATATAGCCACCCTTTTCACTAGTGAGGAGAAGATCCGCCACTACTACATCCATAAGCTGTTTCCTTTCTCTTTAAAGGATGACACTAAAGCCTGGTTCACCTCTCTTGCTCCTGGATGTGTGAGTAGTCCCCAAGATATGGTCTATTACTTCTATGAGAAATATTTCCCTGCCCATAAGAAGCAAGCTACCTTGCAGGAAATATACAACTTTGCTCAACTCCAAGAAGAGAGTCTCCCACAAGCTTGGGGGAGGCTCGTCCAGCTACAAAATGCTTTGCCTGATCACCCTCTTAAGAAGAACGAGATACTTGATATCTTCTATAATGGACTTTCCGATGCCTCTAGAGACCATGTAGATAGTTGTGCCAGTTGTGTTTTTAGGGAACAAACTATCGAACAAGCTGAGATCCTTCTGAATAACATCTTGATCAACGATAATGCTTGGACTATTCCCGAACCTCCTCCTAAGCCAACTCCTAAGAAAAGAGGTATTCTATTCCTCAGTCCTGAAGATATGCAAGAAGCCAAGAAATCTATGCAAGACAAAGGCATTAGATCTGAATATGTCAAAAATCTACCACCTATCAAAGAGATCCATGGTCTCGATAACCTGATACAAGTAGTAGAAGTGAATTCTCTGCGTAGGTTTGATGAGAGTGATATTCCTTTTGACAAACCTTCTAGCCTATGATTTGATGAATTTGACAACTTTGTTGCCAAACAACAGAGTTTCAATGATTATGTTAGTAGACATTTGGAACAAAGTACTCGTATGCTTAGCCATTTAAGTGCTTGTGTAGACAGAAATGTCAATGATCTGAAGCTTCTGAGTAAACATGCCTCTATGATTACTACTCAGGTAGAACAAGTACTGAAAGTTCAGAATAACTTGCTCAATGAATTAAATGACAACTCGGTCAGAGTCATTACTAGAGGAGGCAAAATGACTCAGGAAACTTTATATCCTGAAGGCCATCCTAAGAGAATTGATCAAGATTCTCAAGGAATTAATGCTGATACACCCAGTCATCCTAAGGAGAAGAAGAAGGATGATAGAAACCTACATGTCAGTTCACCAAATACTATCACACCTGAAGAACCTAATGATATTTTTGCGTCTGATGCAGAAATACAATCTGGTGATGAACATGAACCTGGTGACAATATGGACAGTGTTGTTCATAATAATGCTCAACCTAGCAATGATGAGGATGTGGAGATTGAACCTACGGTTAATCCTGATAACCCACAACCTAAGAGATACGATAAGAATGACTTCACTGCTAGGACGCATGGTAAAGAAAGGGAGCCATGGGTTCAGAGATCTATTCCCTTTCCTCCTAAGCCATCCAAGAAAAAGGATGATGAGGATTTTGAGCGCTTCGTTGAGATGATAAGACCCATCTTTCTGCAGATGCGGTTAACTAATATGCTCAAAATGTCTCCGTATGCAAAGTACATGAAAGATATCGTGACTAATAAATAGAAGATACCAGATCTTGAGATCTCCACCATGCTTGCCAATTACACTTTCAAAGGAGGAACTCCTAAGAAACTTGGTGATCCTAGAGTGCCCACTATACCTTGTTCCATTAAAGGAAACTACGTAAGAACTGCCTTATGTGACCTTGGAGCCGGTGTTAGTGTTATGCCACTCTCTTTATCCTAGACTTGAACTGGATAAGTTAACACCCACTGAAATTTCTCTGCAAATGGCCGACAAATCAACTGCTTTCCCTATCGGCATTTGCGAGGATGTGCTTGTTGTGGTTGCTAACACCACTATCTTAACAGACTTTGTTATCTTGGATATTCCCGAGGACGATGCCATGGCTGTCATCCTCGGACGACCCTTTTTAAACACTGCAGGGGCTGTTATAGATTGCAACAAAGACAATGTCACTTTCCATGTCAACGGTAATGAGCACACAGTGCACTTTCCGAAGAAACGATATCAAGTACATTGCATCAATGCTATCAAAAAGACTTCATCGATTCTTATTGGGAGCTTTGAATGCCCTATTCCTCGTGTCAAGATGAAGTATGATTTGCCTGTTGGGCAGATACATATCCCCATTGAGGTGACTTTGTGTCTATTTGAAAATTCTCCGTTCTCTCTTGCGATTCGAGAAGGTTTTGTCATGAGGACTTGATCAACCCCATTCACGGATTTCTTTCGATGACCATGAATTGGATGAATCAAAGAGTCACATACCTCTGTTTTGAGCTTTCATTTTCTGTTGCTTAAAAGAAAAATGATAGATTTAGTTTAGTTTTTCCTATTTTCTGTTTTAGTGTCCCGGAGAAAAATACCCCGAAAATAAAAGTTCTCCGATGGTCCTGAAAATCTAGTATGATTTTTTCTGGAATATTTGAAAAATATTGGGCCTGAGAGCTGGCCTAGAGGCGAGACCAGTGGGCCACAAGCCCTGCAGCCGCCCCCCGCCCCCTGGTGGCAGCTATCAAGCTTGTGGGGCCCATAGGGACCCCCTCCACTCATTCCAGCTCCCATCCTCTTCTTCCTCCAGAAAAAATTGTTTCGCAGCTCAAACCCATGTTCTTGCTCATTTGGCTGTGATTTTCGATCTCCTTGCTCAAAGCACCATTCTCCAAGCCCTTTTGGGGAAATTACTCCTTGGTAAGTGACTCCTCCATTGGTCCAATTAGTTTTGCTCTAGTGCTTTATCCTTCGCGTATTCTTGGTACCTTGGTCACCCTGTTCTTGAGCTAGAAATGTTGATTTAGCTGGTCCCAAGTAGTTTTAGCGTGTGATACGGTCTCTAGGCACTAGTAGGAGTAGTTGCTACAAGTTGGGTTAATCTTTATTCACTTTTCTTTCGAAGTCTCTAAAAATCTCAGAATTTTTCAGAGCTAGAAAAGGGAAAAGATGAGGAGGTTCTTGAGAGGCTCTCCAAGTCGTAACCCCAAGGAGGATGAGAAGAACCACTCCAAGTACGTAGTCCCTCGAGTCACAGAAGTTCGAGCGTGCGAGTGGCCAAGTGATGAATTTTTGCGCGCCGCTGGGCTTTATGAAGACTTTTATTACTTGGTGGAGAATGCATGTCGTACCGCCTTCATTCAAGATAAGTGTCCACAATACCTCCTCCTCACTAATATCTTCGTACAAAGCTTCAACTTTTATCCGAGGAAGAATCCTCCTATGGTTGAGTTCATGATATACGATGTCCCCCAGTACATGACGCTACAGGATTTTTGCAATGTATGCAAATTACCTTATGTTGAAGATATCCATGACCCTCGTCCATGGGACTTGGAGGATTTCATTGTTACTATTGCTGTTGGAGAGGAGAGAGGAGTGTCTCGCGCTAGAATTGCTAGCATACATTTTCATGTGCTTCGGTACTTCTCACTATTTGTGGGGAAATGTTTGATTGGCTGTGGGGAGGCTGAATCACTTAGTTCTCTAGACCTTCCGGTTTTGCGCGAAGGCCTTTATAACGATAAGACTTATAGTCTAGGTGTTATAGTAGCCCAGCGGTTGAACACCAACCGTTCCAAGGGTGTCATCTATGGAGGTGTCTATGCTACCCGTCTTGCCAGACACTTTGAGATACCCATTCGACTGGAAGAGGAAGGAGAGATGCTTCTACCTGAGAAATATCTGTATTATGACAGCATGGTTCGCCATGATTTTCTGGATAGAGATGCTAGTAGACGGATGATTTATTACCTTGTATTTAGTCAGGGTACTCGAGAGACTATTACTTTGCCTACTCCTTCTTTGTTCGATCTTCATGCAGGCAGGTACACTATTATGCCCTCGGACATCTACGCATATTGGGGCTTGGCCCAACCACAGGTGCCCATGCCCGAGCCGCTAGTCAAGTACCAGACGCCAGTTTATCAGTGGGAGCCAGAGGAGCTCACACAGCAGTGGCATCCACAGTCTGCTCCGGAGTATCCAGGAGCTGGTTATTTTCCACCTTGGGAGTATACCAAATCAACATAGCCTCTATGATGTTCGTGTTCATGGTTGTTCGTGTGCAATGTTAGTCAAACTCATTGCATCTTCATGACTGTTGTCGCTCTCTAGTTGGTCGCTTCCCAGTCTTTTGCTAGCCTTCACTTGTACTAAGCGGAATACTGCTTGTGCATCCACTACCATAAACCCAATTTTTTTTCCATGAGAGTCCACCATACCTACCTATTTGCGGTATCTACCTGCCATTCCAAGTAAATTTGCATGTGTCACTCTCTAAACCTTCAAGAAATGATCTGTTTTGCATGCCCAAACCGTTCATGTGGTGACAGGGGGCTATTGGTATCTTCCATGCTAGGGGTGTTATCCTCGACATGTGTTTATTCACTGTCATTCACGAGAAAGGGGCCGGTAATTGGAATGCCCAGTTCCACGCTTAAATCAAAAACATAATTGTAAAACAGGACTCCCTCCGGATTGATGTTAGTATGGACGGTACCCTAGGATTCGGCAAGCCGTGGAGTTTGATTGATTGGTGGTGGGGGAGTTAAAACTTTACTTTTCTGTTTGGGAACCTCCTATAGCATGAGTAGCATGGAAGATATTGAGAACTCTTGGTCATTGCATTGACAACGAAAGCATCCCACCCAAAATTATTATCTCTGTTTTCAAAGCTTGAGCTCTGGCACCTCTGCAAATCAATGCTTCCCTCTGCGAAGGGCCTGTCTATTTATTTTCCTATTGAGTCATCCTCTTCTTTTATAAGCACCAATTAGAGAGCACCTCTGTCATTTTTATGCTTTGCTTTTGATTGATATTGAGTATGACTATGACTGGATCTTCGTTGCTATGAATTACAATGTTTAGTCAGCCCTTGATCTTTGAAAGTGCTCTGCATTTATGTTCTGTGGTCTCAGAAAGAGCTAGCGAGATACCACCTATTCATATTGATTCATGCTTGTTTTGATTGAAGTGTGGTATTTGAAACTCATTATTATTTGCTCGTTAGCTGATTATGCCATTGATATTAGTTTACCGTGAGACCTTTGAGTCCATTGCTTATGTGGTTAACTTGTGATCTTGCTGAAATGCTGGTTATGAGTTAGACATAGTTGCAACAACAAGATCAAACAGAGTTTGTCAAAGTTTTTCTTTCTCTCTCAGTTTGTCAACTGAGTTGCTTGAGGACAAGCAAGGTTTTAAGCTTGGGGGAGTTGATACGTCTCCATCGTATGTACTTTTCCAAACTCTTTTGCCCTTGTTTTGGACTCTAATTTGCATGATTTGAATGGAACTAACCTGGACTGACGTTGTTTTCAGCAGAATTGCCTTGGTGTTCTTTTTGTGCAGAAATGAAAGTTCTCAGAACGTCCTGAAAATTTATGGAGAATATTTCTGGAAAATATGAAAAATACCTGCGCAAAGATCCACCGGAGGGGATGGACCAGTGGGCCACAAGCCCTGTAGCCGCCACCCCCTGGTGGCGGCTAGCAAGCTTGTGGGGCCCACGTGGCTCTGCCGCCGCCAAACTCAGGTCTATAAGTTCACCTTCATCCCAGAAAAAATAAAGAGAGAAGATTTTGTCACGTTTGCGATACGGAGGCACCGCCACATCTTGTTCTTCATCTGGAGGGCAGATCTGGAGTCCGTTTTGGGCTCCAAAGAGGGGAAAACGTCGCCATCGTCATCATCAACCTTCTTCCCTCTCCAATTCCATGAAGCTCTTCATCGTTCGTGAGTAATCTATTCGTAGGCTCGCTGGGCGGTGATGAGTAGGATGAGATCTATCATGTAATCGAGTTAGTTTTGACGGGGATTGATCCCTAGTATCCACTATGTTCCGAGATTGATGTTGCTACTACTTCGCCATGCTTAATGCTTGTCACTAGGGCCCGAGTGCCATGATTTCAGATCTGAAATTATTATGTTGTCACCAATATATGTGTGTTTTAGATCCGATCTTGCAAGTTGTAGTTACCTACTATGTGTTATGACCCGGTAACCCCGGAGTGCGAATAACCGGAACCACTCCCGGTGATGACCATAGTTTGAGGAGTTCATGTGTTCACCAAGTGCTAATGCGTTGGTACGGTTCTTTATTAAAAGGAGAACCTTAATATCCCGTAGTTTCCTTTTGGACCCCGCTGCCACGGGAGGGATGGACAATGGATGGCATGCAAGTTCTTTTCCCTAAGCACGTATGACGACACACGAAATGCATGCCTACATCACATTGAGGAACGGGAGCTAGCCACATATCTCTCCGTGTTATAACTGTTGCATGTCGAATATCATCCAAACAAATCACCAACCCATTGCCTACGAGTTTGTCCCACTGCTGTTGTTACTTATTTTGCTCTGCTGTTGTTACTTGTTTTGCTTTGCTGCTGTTACTACTGTTGGTACTTGCTACTGCTGTTATTTGCTACTGTTGCTACTTGCTACTTCTGTCACTACTGCTGTTCCTTGCCACTGCTGCTACTCGTTACACTGCTGCTACATGCTACAATTCCATTTCACTCGTCGTTGACGGGAAAAGACAACTTCCGTCAACGGGCAACGGCTGGCGCCGTTGATACGATAATTAGGAATAGTCTGCCGTCAACAGATCGTTTCAGACACCGTTGCTATCATACTACTTTGCTGGTGATACTTTGCTTGCAGATATTAATCATTCAGGTGTGGTTGAATCTGACACATTCAGCTGCTAATACTTGAGAGTATCATCTCACTTCCTATTGGCGAACCAACAAATTTGGGTTGAATACTCTACCCTCGAAAACTGCCTCGATCCCACGCGCTGGTGGGTTATTGCAAGACAATTTCTAATGGTTGAGCAATCCCGAATAACATTCGTCTAGCCATTGCCAGAGAGTGCCAATCACCAGTCACAATTCTTTGTGGAATGAGTTCATTTTTATCATTAGGGACAACAGTAATACCTCCTTTCTTAGGAACACAACGAATGAGACTTGCTCACCTGCTATCAGCTATGGGATAAATTATACCTACTTTCAGAAGCTTTAATATTTCATTTCTTACAAGTTCTTTCATTTTGGGATTTAGTCTTCGTTGGTGATCAATAATGGGTTTAGCATCTAGTTCCATATTAATATTGTGCTGATAGTTAGTGGGACTAATTCCCTTAAGATAATCAAGATTATACCCAATAGCAGATCAGTGCTTCATTAAAGTTTTTAACAATCTTTGTTCTTCATGCTCTGTAAGCTTAGCATTGATAACAACATGATATATCTTCTTTTCATCAAGATAAGCATATTTCAAAGTGGCGGGTAATTGCTTTAATTAAAACACATGATCACCTTTGGGTGGAGGAGGACCTCCTAGTATTTCAAGACGCAAGTTATGTTTGAGGATAGGCTTTTGCTCGAAGAACATTTTATCAATTTCATTTCTTTCATGCATACGCATATCATTTTCATGGTCTAACAAATATTGTTCTAGTGGATCAGTAGGAGGAATAGCAGTATAAACAAGACCAATTACTTCATCTTTACTAGGCAATTCTTTATCATGGGGTTCCTTACTGAACTTGGAGAAATGAAACTCATGAGACATACCACCAAAATTAACACTAATAGTTTCCTTTTTGCCATCTATTTGAGCATCGAAAGAGTTTAAGAAGGGTCTACCAAATATTATGGGACAAAAATTATCTTGTGGTGAGCCAAGTACTAGAAAATAAATAGGGTATTTCACTTTTCCATACAAGACTTTAAAATCTCAATTAACAAGTTCAATAGTAACATCTATGTCTTCTATTTCAGCGGGTGTTATCTCATGCACAATTTCTTGATATAAGGTAAAAGTAACAGCACTAACAGTACCACCCATATCACATAAACCATGATATCAATGATTTACTATTTTGATTAAAATGACGGGCATGCCAACAATGGGTCTATTTTTCTTTCTAGTGTCAGGTTTGGCAATTCTAGCAGCTTCATCATAGAAATGAATAACATGCTCATCAATTTTATCGACCAAGAGATCTTTAACCATAGCAATACTAGGTTCTACCTTGATTTTCTCAAAGGGTTTGGTTGTTCTAGCATAACTTTTGTTTACAATGGTTGAAGCTTTATCATGTTCCTTTATCCTAACACGAAAAGGTGGTTTCTCCATATAAGCAGTAGGCACAACTAGGTCAACATTGTAAATGATAGTTTGATCATCAACTTTAATTGGTTATTCAACTTTTTCTTTAATAGGTGGATGATACTTAAACCATTCCAATTTAAGGAGATCAACATGAGTAGCAAAGGTTCCACAAAATAGGCTACTATCTCAGAGTCAAGTCCATATTTAGTGCTAAAATAATTGAAAGCATCGGTATTCATAAAAGATTTAACCCAATAAAACTCAATTTTTATACCTAACTCTTTACATTACTCAAGTTCCCAAAATTCATAGTTGCATTTAATTCCTTCCAAAAGATCCCACCTGAATTCAATAGTCTTCTGCATAAAAGAACCAGAACAAGAAGTATCGAGGATGGTTTGATCATTACGAGAAAGCGGAGCATAAAAATTCTGAATAATAATTCCTCTCGGGGAGCTCATGAGTGGGGCATGAGTATAACATTGGCTTTAGCCTCCCCCAAGAAAGAGATATATGTTCTCCTTCACGAGGCCAAAAATTATAGATAAAACTTCGACAATGATGAACAAGATGCATATGATAATTTTTTGGTGAAACTGCAATTGCAATCGATTCCAATTCTAAGATCGTGTATCATCACATAGCCTATACAATCTCAATGCTTTACCCCCAAAGATAAAGGGAAAACCTTCTTCTTGACTTCATCTCCAGATAAACCTGCAAGCTTAAATAATCCACAAACTTCATCCACATAGATTAGGTGCATATCGGGATGTTTTGTTCCATTTCCTACATAAGAATTAGCTAGCAGTTTCTCGATCATACTCGAATGAATTTCATAATAAACATTTTTAGTAGGTTCAGTAGGTTGAGGGACAACTCTTGGTGTTTTCGATCGAGGTGAAGATACCCCAAACAAACCTCTTAAAGGATTACTTTCCATAGTGACAAGTGATAGTAATTAAATTTCAGCACGTGATATAAATTCTCCCTTTCCAAATTACGCTTACCAACGTCGCTTAACTCCCTGGAAATGGTGCCAAAAAAGAGTCTTGATGACCCACAAGTACATGGGATGAATCATACTCCTTTCGATAAGTAAGTGTGTCGAACCAAACAAGGAGCAGAAGGAAATGAAAAGCAGTTTTCAGCAAGGTAATTTGGCAAGCACTGAAATAACGGTAACAAGTTGATTGATAGCAAGATAACTTTAACAAGTAATGAGTAGCAATAGTAACAATAAGTGCAAAAAGGTAGCCCAATCCTTTTGTGGCAAAGGACAGGCCAAAACAGTTTCTTGTAATAGGCATATCGTTCTTGAGGGCACACACGAATTTCATTTAGTCACTTTTGTCATGTCGTGTTAATTCGCGTTCGGTACTTTGATAATTTGGTATGTGGGTGGACCGGTGCTTGGGTGTTGTTATTAATTGAACAAGACTCCCAATTATGATTAACCCTCCCTCAAGCATCCGCAACTACGAGAAAAGTATTAAGAATAAATTCTAACAATAACATTAAACATAGGGATCAAAATCAGCCCACTACGGAATACCGCATAAACTGGGGTTTAACTATCTATCACTCTCGCAGCCCACCATCTAATAACTACTCCCAAATGAGTTCCCTTAGGCCCAAAGATGGCTAAGTGCTACGTAGACGACGTTAACATAACACCACTAAGGGAATCACAACATTCGTATCATTGAAATATCGAACGAATATCAACTTCACATGACTACTTTCAACATGACTTGTCATGTGGCCTCCAGAACAATATTAACTACTCACAAGTGATAAACATGCTCATGATCAGAGAGGTATTAAATAGCATATTGGATCTCAACATATGATCCTCCGACATGTAAACCATAAATCATCAACTGCAAGATGTGATCAACACTACTAGTCACCCCCATAGGTACCAATCTGAGGTTCCAATACAAGATTGAGCGCAAGAGATGAACTACGGTTTTGAGAGGATATGGTGTTGTTGAAGATGTTGATGAAGATCGAACTCCCTGAGATGAGAGGGTTGTTGGTGATGACGATGGGCTCGATTTCCCCCTCCGGGTGGGAAGTTCCTTCGGTGGAATCGCTTTGCCTGAGGGCTAAAGTGCTCTTGCCCAGGTTCAGCCTCGATATGGTTGTGCTTCATCCTGAAAGTCCTCTCCCGAGTTCTTAGGGAAAGACTGAATATATACTAGAAGATGGTCACCAGAAGTGGGCTCGGTGTCCCACTACCCACAAGGCCGCGCCAGGGGGGCTGGTGCGCCTTGGTGCCTAGTGGGCATCTGGCAGCCCCCTCTGGTACTTCTTTCCTCCTATATTTATTATTTATTCCATAATAAAACCACGTGAAGTTTCAACCCGTTTGGAGGTGTGCAGGATAGGTATCTCTGACGTAGCTTTTTCAGGTCCAAAATTCCATCTGCCGGCATTCTCCCTCTTGGTGTAAACCTTGCATATTACGAGAGAAAAGGCATTAGAATTACTCCATTAAGTGGTATAATGCATAAAAACACTATAAATAACAGTGGAAAAACATGATGCAAAATGGACATATCAACGATCGAGGGGGGGGGGGTATCCCACACAACACCGATAAACCATCGGCAATACCTCCTCCCACGCGGAGCAAAAAGAGCTCTTGCTCGATTGGGGGAGCATCACAAACAAATATAATGTAGTAGTCTTGTGAGATGTCCTTAGCATCTCACACAGTGAATTCCAAAGATACGTTTTTGTTCATATGGTACATCACACACAATTTTCTGCATAACACCAGCTTTGATAGGTGCGGAAATCACGCACGATAGTTATAGTTCTGTCATTTGCGTTATGAAAAACATCACACACTTTGCCTAAAAGAACCTGTTTGGCATAGGGCTGTCCATCAGACACATTTTTTATAAGGAAACATTTATGCAAGTTGGCCTAGTGCACACAGTTGTGGGCCGGAACTTATGTGTGATTGTGCACTGATCTAACATGCCAACTTTCTAGAACTCTGTGGGTTTGTTGAGGTCGTCGCCCATGATGTAGTCTAAGAAACCGTCTTCAATAGAAAACCCAATAAGAAGCCTAATTTCCCTGTTAGTTTTAATCTAATTATTAATAAAATTGACATTTCATATCAAGCACATAATATATTTTATATTGGTATTGTGACCACCAGGATTTCATAATTGGAATACATCAGAGTACATCATATAGCGTCAGCACTCACTTACACCATATAGGCACATACCTAGCTTCTCAATTACATAATAGGACCAAGTTTCATGTAATGCCCCAGATGTAATCCTTGCCATATTGGGATCCTTCCCTTCTTTGGAACCATGTTGTGGTTGTTATAAAGTCATCATTTCATGTGGTTCATCTCTTGTCATCATCTTTGCATCATGTCATCATTCTTTTCATTTGCATTATTTCATTCTTGTTGGTGTTGCTAGCTATACTTGTGGTGGTGTGTGATGATGTGGAGGTTTCCAAACTATGCTTTCAAACACATTGCTTTCATTCTATGTCAAATCCTTCTCCCCCTTTTTATTTAGTTAACTTGTGTGTCAAACCTTCCTAGAACCTGTTTTAAAAATGTTAAACGTGTGGTGTTTTATCTTGTGATGAGGGGGTAATGGACTTGTCGTTTTTAAAGCTTTATTAATTTGGGGTTTTAATAAAACAACCTTGTTAATTACTGTTTTTAGATATAATTTAGTTGCTCCAAAAATCAGTTTTGTATTTTATTTAAATAGGGCATAATTCCCTCATGCCCTAGGTGTTCTTATTTTTATTTTCAAAACCATGTGTGGTACTGGGCATTTAAGTTTGTGTTTTGTGTATTTTAAAAAGGGAAAAACCTCCCTTTTCCTATCTTAGCCAGGCGCTGGATAAGCAGTGGGTCTGCTCCCTCTTTTCTTTCCTGGGCCGCCTCACCTCCCTCCACTTGCACGCGGCCCGCAGCTCTCCCCTTCTTCTTCCTCGTTGTCATCACCACTGTACGACTCCACCACCACCACGAATACCTTTCCCTCTTCGATCTAGCAGCTCCAAGCGCGCACCCCGAGGAATTTAAGAAGCTAGAAGCTCCTCCTCGCAACCCTAGCTCCATTTCCCCCTCCTCTCTCTCCCTGGCGCCGTCAGGGGTGCTCCCGAGCTCTCCACCACCATGGCGGGCTCCTGTTGAGGTCATCGCCGGCGGATCTTCGCCTTGTCTTCTTCCCCGACCGGACCAGGAGAGGTCGCGGGAGTTCCATTCCCGAAGAGATCACGCAACGGGAGCGGCTACGTCGACGGCACCGACCACACCTTCTTCCTCACTTTGGCGGTCTCCTTCTGCGCATCGTCATCTAGCTCATCTACCACTCCAAGCGCGAGCTCCCTATCCTCTGCACCCTAGGTGAGGCGCAGCTTCCCTCTCTTCCCCTCTCCGCGCGCAGCGTGCTGTCGGCGTGCTTGTGCATTGGTGAACTTCATCACCGGCGCCTCTCTGCGAAAGCCGAGCAAGGCCCCGCCTTTTTCTGCTTACCTCGTGTGGGTTCCCCTCTCGGTCGGTAGCACAACACCAGGTCGACTGGTTTAGGCCCGCGCACAGAACCATCAGGTCGGGGGTTCGAATCCCAGGTGCGGCCCCTTTTGTTATTTGTTTTTCTGTAAGCTTTCGGCATCACATTACGCTAGTAGATCTGGGTTGCTCCCTGTTATAGAGTGCACGCCCGCACCTAGCCCAGTGGTGAAGGTGTGTTGTTGCACCACGGAGGTCCTGGGTACCATCCCAGCATCTCCCGCTTTTTTTCCTTTTACTGTTTTAGTTTCTTTTGCCTTGTGCATTTTGTTTTCTTTTAAAAACCTGCCAGGGTTGTTGTTTGGTATTTTTCTAATGCTTAGGAGATTGTAGTGTGGGTGTCTAAGTGTGTATGTGTGTATGTGCGCATGAGGTTGTGCGTGCATGTTGGAGATGTGTGTGTATGTGTGTATGTGCTACAGACACACACTTGTGCAAGTATCCACACACACATGAAAGTGTGCATCTCCACATGTAGTGGGTTATTCTTCTATGTGTGTGTAGGTGTAGGTTGGTGTGCATGTGTGTGTGTGTGCTCATGTGCTCATGTGTGTGTGTGTGATCATGGGGGTGTGTGGTTGAACACATCCCTACTTGTGGTTATTGTGTTTGGATGTTATGCCTAGTTAGGGTAATCTTGTCCTAGTGCAAATGCATGTGTAGGTGATGCATAGGACAACTTTTACATTGACTAATAGACAATTGTAGATCATGTGATTCTTGGTGATATTTTCGAGCTAGCTTTGTGCAATGTTGTTACATGCAAGGACCCATCTATGACATATGGATTTGGGGTAGAATTGTCGGAGGAATCCATTGGTGCAATCATATTTCACTTTGGAGCACTTCATAGAAATTGTTATTTTCTATTGAGATGCCATGTTTAGTGCTTTGTTTTAGGTGGTGCCTTGACCCTTTGAGGATGAATCCTTGACGTACTCGTAGTGGGTGAACCCCTGTACAACATGGGGTCTTTGTTTTGTTCTTAGGAATTTGTATGCACCTATTGTGCCCTGTCAAAGTTGACACTTGGCTGAAACTGACAAATTTGTGAACCTTGTGATTTTCACTAAGTCTGGGAATCTGATGTTATTTTCTAGCCCTGTAGTCTTGGATGAATTAGCTCCTGTGTTGGGAATCAGTCCATGCAACAAACTAAATTTTGTGAGCTTTCATGTTTGTCTAGCTCCCTGTTAAATTTAATGCCTATTCACTTCCTGTAGATATCATTTTGGAGGCTGCCAAAATGCTTCAAAGCTTAAGCAGTTGGTGAAAATATGTGATTTTCACTAAGTCCCAGAATCTGTGATTTTTTGTCCAAGTTAGTGCCTATAGATCTGCTCATGGATGATTCTTTTTGCATTAGCTTCATGCAGATAGTTGTAGAGCTTTTTGATGCCTTTTGCCTCATGTCTTGTTTGAATCATTTAGATCATTGTAGCTATTTTAAATATTGTAGACAAACTGCTATGTGGCTGTTGAAAACAGATTGCATGGTTGTGTTGATTTGAAGCTTGTGTGGGCATTGTTGGTGGTGTGGTGTGTTCCCATACACGACCCCACTTATATTTTGTTGCTTGATCATGTGGCAACTTGGTTACACCAGGGGAGTGCCATTGAAGTGTGTTTGTGGCTGATTTGAACCGTAGGTCTCCATAAGTTGTTTCGTAGTTTCTGGTTGATCTGTAACTCCGTTCTTTACGTTCTTTATATGTTTTTGAATCGTTTTCTCGTGATGCACTTGTTCATGCCATATTCATGCATGTAAATATAACTCAATATGAGGTTCTATCCAGAATTCAATTAACTCAACTAATGCATATGAAAGTGACTAGAATAGTGATGCATGCTTCCTTCTTCACACATGCATCATATTGCTTGTTGCATTATGTTGTGTTGGTGTTCACTGGCTGTTATCTTATCTTGGGTAGTATCGGGATCGGTGAGCGAGTACGTGGATTCTGGAGAGTACGTGCAGGAAGATCAAGAGCAGTTCCAAGCTGAAGACATCACAGGCAAGATGACCGTGACGTTGATACCGTATCTAGCTTTGTTATGCTTAGAATCACATTACCTTCGATACATGCTCGCTGCCTACCACTTGATAAATGCCACCTGTGTTTGCCATGAACCCCAAACACCTCCCTCTCCTAGCTAACGTTGTTTGGCTAAGTAGGCTTGCTAAACCTCTAATGAGTAGCTTTGCTAGTTGCAGGTGCCACTGTCTCATGTGATAACATGAGTATTTTGATATCATTATGTTTAAACTGCTATTTAATTAATGCACCTGTATACTTGATAAATGACGGAAGGCCTAGCCTTTTGTCGGGTGATTTGTTCCGTTATTGCCCCCTTAGTTTCGGTTACCGGTGTTTGATTCCATAACTCATCGCTCCTAACACGTTCGGGGTTGTTGTGGGAACCCCCTTGATAAATCGTGTAGTGTTAAGGCTTGTCCGGCAGGACCCAACATTGGTTTTAATTTGCTAACCACCTAATAATAATTTGCATAGGGAATAGCTACCCCGAGTATTTAATCGACAACCCGGGCCAGTGCTCCTGATGAGTGTTGGTCCAAATTGAGCAGACTAGGGGGCCACCACGGGGTGACTCGAGGTTTGCTTTAACCCGTAGTGTGACTCATCTGTCGTGTCCTGAGACTAAGATACGGGGCTCTTATCGGGGTCGTCGACACGACGGGAGGTCCTACTAGATTTGTCTTACCTTAGCGATATATCTTGCGTATAGGAATCCCGGTGAATCTTTGGGTCTCCTCAAAGTTGAGGTTTTCCTCTAAGGAATCCGACGAGATCTAGAGTTTCGTGATAGAGGATTACTTTGCGGCCTGTGGCAGTTTGTGATGGACTTGTTGGAGCACCCCTGCAGGGTTTAATCTTTCGGAAATCCGTGCCCGCGGTTATGTGGCAAATGTGGATATTTTGTTAACATCTGGTTTTAGACAACTTGAAGTAACTCTAATAAAACTGCCAACTGTGTGTGTAACAGTGACTGTCTCCTTCGGAGATCGCTCTTCGATCGAGAACACGGTGGGGGTTATGTTTGACGTAAGTAGGTGTTCAGGATCACTTAGTGGTCGTCTAGTCTTTGATCGCTCATGTAGACCACCATATGATTACTCTGATCATCGTAAGTTCGCCACGATATGTGCTTAGGTTGCTGCAAACTCATACACTAAATCTTCCTCACCTAATAACTTGGCTAGATTCAGTACCAAGGTCATTATATTGATGAGTCCCCCTGGCTCACAGATTGCTACAAACCCCAACAGGTACAAGTACGCCCAACGCGGGAGATCCTGATGATAACCAGCTTAACTGGGAGTTCGATGAGGACTCTGGCCGTCTGTATGTGAACTATCCAGAAGGCTAGCATGCGGGATGTGTTAGATCATTTGTTTTTGTGTTTAAGTCCATAGCTGGACCTGCTGCTACTCTGAATAATGTGTGTTTGTAAGCTACATGCTATATTCTTAACAGATGGCAAGTGTATGCCCTACTTGTTACTGTTCAATTATGTATTGTGATGATTGTCCCGTTTGCGAAATGCGTAGATGCACCCCTTTCCCCTTTTGAGGCCTCTCCTCCAAATAAGGAAAGGTTTGCATCTTAGTCGTTACAAGTTGGTAATCAGAGCCTTACGACCATAGGAGACTTTGTGTGATCGAACTTGGCCGAGTCGAGTCTAGTAAAATGTCTTGAGTCTTAGTTATATCGGAGAGTAGGTTTCTATTTTCTCCTCTTCTATGCTCTGGTGAGGTTCTCGACTTAGGAAATCTTAATTCTACTCCTCTTCTCTCTCAAATTGTTTTTTAGGATCACGCGGGTATTTTGAAATCTATATGATATTGATGTGACGGAGTTCTGTCTTCGTGCGTCCTGTCTGACTTGATTTCTTCCGGGGAGTTGAGATCCAGGGGATTCTTGTGCACATCACCATCATTCAGATTTCTTAGTATCTCAGGACGAAGGATGTTCGTAATTGCTTCAATACTAGTTGTGACGAGAGGAGTCCAGCTTCCCCAGTACTGGTGCAAAGAGTTCCAGATGTATCGCCACACTTTGTATCGTTTTGATTACGAGGGTCTGTAGTAGATGAAGGTCCCAGATTCTGGTTATGTGTTGACGGATGTGATACACTGGATGGGTTAGTATAGGAGTTATGTGACATATTACTCCTTGTATTCGTGTACCAGATTCTATGACCAGATATTTCGGGAATTCATAGGTGGTATATCGAGTAGTGACTTATGTTGGAATTATGCCCTAGAGGCAATAATAAATGTATAGTTATTATTATAATTCCTGTATCAAGATAATAGTTTATTATCCATGCTATAATTGTATTGAATCAAGACTCATTTACATGTGTGGATACATAGACAAAACACCGTCCGTAGCATGCCTCTAGTTGGCTAGCCAGTTGATCAATGATAGTCAGTGTCTTCTGATTATGAACAAGGTGTTGTTGCTTGATAACTGGATCACGTCATTGGGAGAATCACGTGATGGACTAGACCCAAACTAATAGACGTAGCATGTTGATCGTGTCATTTTGTTGCTACCTTTTTCTGCGTGTCAAGTATTTATTCCTATGACCATGAGATCATATAACTCACTGACACCGGAGGAATGCTTTGTCTGTATCAAACGTCGCAACGTAACTGGGTGACTATAAAGATGCTCTACAGGTATCTCCGAAGGTGTTAGTTGAGTTAGTATGGATCAAGACTGGGATTTGTCACTCCGTGTGACGGAGAGGTATCTCGGGGCCCACTCGGTAATACAACATCACACATAAGCCTTGCAAGCAATGTAACTTAGTGTAAGTTGCGGGATCTTGTATTACGGAACGAGTAAAGAGACTTGCCGGTAAACGAGATTGAAATAGGTATGCGGATACTGACGATCGAATCTCGGGCAAGTAACATACCGAAGGACAAAGGGAATAACATACGGGATTATACGAATCCTTGGCACTGAGGTTCAAACGATAAGATCTTCGTAGAATATGTAGGATCCAATATGGGCATCCAGGTCCCGCTATTGGATATTGACCGAGGAGTCTCTCGGGTCATGTCTACATAGTTCTCGAACCCGCAGGGTCTGCACACTTAAGGTTCGACGTTGTTTTATGCGTATTTGAGTTATATGGTTGGTTACCGAATGTTGTTCGGAGTCCCGGATGAGATCACGGACGTCATGAGGGTTTCCGGAATAGTCCGGAAACGAAGATTGATATATAGGATGACCTCATTTGATTACCGGAAGGTTTTCGGAGTTACCGGGAATGTACCGGGAATGACGAATGGGTTCCGGGAGTTCACCGGAGGGGGCAACCCACTCCGGGGAAGCCCATAGGCATTTGGGGGGGTCACACCAGCCCTTAGTGGGCTGGTGGGACAGCCCACCAATCCCCTATGCGCCAAGAGAGAAAAAATCAAAGAAAAGAAAAAAAAAGGGGAAGTGGGAAGGGGGAAGGACTCCCTCCCACCAAACCAAGTAGGACTCGGTTTGGGGGGGGGAGAGTCCTCCCCCCTGGCTCGGCCGACCCCTTGGGGATCCCTTGGACCCCAAGGCAAGGTACCCCTCCCTCCTCCTATATATATGGGGCTTTTAGGGCAGATTTGAGACGACTTTCTCACGGCTGCCCGACCACATACCTCCATAGTTTTTCCTCTAGATCGTGTTTCTGCGGAGCGCGGGCGGAGCCCTGCTGAGACAAGATCATCACCAACCTCCGGAGCGCCTTCACGCTGCCGGAGACTCTTCTACCTCTCCGTCTCTCTTGCTGGATCAAGAAGGCCGAGATCATCGTCGAGCTGTACGTGTGCTGAACGCGGAGGTATCGTCCGTTCGGTACTAGATCGTGGGACTGATCGCGGGATTGTTCGCGGGGCGGATCGAGGGACGTGAGGACGTTCCACTACATCAACCGCGTTCTCTAACGCTTCTGCTGTACGATCTACAAGGGTACGTAGATCACTCATCCCCTCTCGTAGATGGACATCACCATGATAGGTCTTCGTGCGCGTAGGAAATTTTTTGTTTCCCATGCGACGTTCCCCAACAGTGGCATCATGAGCTAGGTTCATGCGTAGATGTCTTCTCGAGTAGAACACAAAAGGTTTTGTGGGCGGTGATGTGCGTTTTGCTGCCCTCCTTAGTCTTTTCTTGATTCCGCGGTATTGTTGGATTGAAGCGGCTTGGACCGACATTACTCGTACGCTTACGAGAGACTGGTTTCATCGTTACGAGTAACCCCCTTTGCTCAAAGATGACTGGCAAGTGACGGTTTCTCCAACTTTAGTTGAATCGGATTTGACCGAGGAGGTCCTTGGATGAGGTTAAATAGCAACTCATATATCTCCGTTGTGGTGTTTGCGTAAGTAAGATGCGATCCTACTAGATACCCTTGGTCACCACGTAAAACATGCAACAACAAAATTAGAGGACGTCTAACTTGTTTTTGCAGGGTATGATTGTGATGTGATATGGCCAATGATGTGATGTGATATATTGGATGTATGAGATGATCATGTTGTAATAGAAATATCGACTTGCACGTCGATGGTACGGCAACCGGCAGGAGCCATAGGGTTGTCTTTATACTAACATATGTGCTTGCAGATGCGTTTACTATTTTGCTAGGATGTAGCTTTAGTAGTGATAGGATAAGTAGCACGACAACCCCGATGGCGACACGTTGATGGAGATCATGATGATGGAGATCATGCTGTGGCGCCGGTGACAAGAAGATCGTGCCGGTGCTTTGGTGATGGAGATCAAGAAGCATGTGATGATGGCCATATCATGTCACTTATGAATTGCATGTGATGTTAATCCTTTTATGCACCTTATTTTGCTTAGAACGACGGTAGCATTATGAGGTGATCTCTCACTAAAATTTCAAGACGAAATTGTGTTCTCCCCGACTGTGCACCGTTGCTACAGTTCGTCGTTTCGAGACACCACGTGATGATCGGGTGTGATAGACTCAACGTTCACATACAACGGGTGCAAAACAGTTGCGCACGCGGAACACTCGGGTTAAGCTTGACGAGCCTAGCATGTGCAGACATGGCCTCGGAACACATGAGACCAAAAGGTCGATCATGAATCATATAGATGATGTGATTAGCATAGGGATGCTTAGCACTGAAACTACTCCCGACTCACGTGATGATCGGACTTGGGATAGTGTAGGTGGATCACGAACCACTCAAATGACTAGAGAGATGTATTTTTTGAGTGGGAGTTTAGCATGTAATTTGATTAAGTTGAACTCTAATTATCTTGAACATAGTCTAAGTCCACTTTGAATATATTTGTGTTGTAGATCATGGCTCACGCAAGTGTCATCCTCAATTTTAATACGTTCCTAGAGAAAGCTAAGTTGAAAGATGATGGAAGCAACTTTGTAGACTGGGCTCGTAATCTTAAGCTAATCTTACAAGCTGGAAAGAAGGATTATGTCCTTAATGCTGCGCTAGGAGATGAACCACCCGCTACGGCTGATCAGGATGTTAAGAACGCTTGGTTAGCGCGTAAGGAGGACTACTCAATAGTTCAATGTGCAGTCTTGTATGGCTTAGAACCGGGACTTCAACGTCGCTTTGAGCGTCATGGAGCATTTGAGATGTTCTAGGAGTTGAAGTTCATCTTTCAGAAGAACGCCCGGATCGAGAGGTATGAGACCTCCGATAAATTCTATGCTTGCAAGATGGAGGAAAACTCGTCTGTCAGTGAACATGTGCTCAAAATGTCTGGGTACTCAAACCGTCTAGCTGAACTGGGGATTGAACTCCCGCAAGAAGCTATCACTGACAGAATCCTTCAATCACTGCCGCCAAGCTATAAAGGCTTTGTGTTGAACTACAACATGCAAGGGATGAACAAGTCTCCCGGCGAGTTGTTTGCGATGCTGAAAGTCGCAGAGTCTGAACTCCGTAAAGAACATCAAGTGTTGATGGTGAGCAAGACCACTAGTTTCAAGAGAAACGGCAAAGGCAAGAAGGGCAATTCGAAGAAGAGCGGCAAGCCTGTTGCCAATCCGCCGAAGAAACCCAAGGCTGGACCTAAGCCTGAAACAGAGTGCTTCTATTGCAAGGGTATGGGTCACTGGAAGCGCAATTGCCCCAAGTATCTGGCAGATAAGAAGGCGGGCAAAGAAAAATCAGGTATATTTGATATACATGTTATTGATGTGTACTTAACCAGCTCTCGTAGTAGTGCCTGGGTATTCGATACCGGTTCTGTTGCTCACATTTGCAACTCGAAGCAGGAACTGCGGAATAGACGAAGGCTGGCGAAAGACGAAGTGACGATGCGCGTAGGAAACGGTTCCAAGGTTGATGCAATCGCCGTCGGCACAGTGTCACTTCAACTACCATCGGGATTAGTGATGAACTTAAATCATTGTTATTTAGTGCCTGCGTTGAGCATGAACATTATATCTGGATCTTGTTTATTGCGAGACGGTTACTCTTTTAAGTCTGAGAATAATGGTTGTTCTATTTCTATGAGTAACATCTTTTATGGTCATGCACCGAATGTGAGAGGATTGTTCATATTGAATCTTGATAGAGATACGCATATACATAACATTGAGACCAAAAGAGTTAGAGTAAACAATGATAGCGCCATATTTTTGTGGCACTGCCGCTTGGGTCATATTGGTGTAAAGCGCATGAAGAAACTCCATGCTGATGGACTTTTGGAGTCACTTGACTTTGATTCACTTGACACGTGCGAACCATGCCTCATGGGCAAGATGACTAAGACTCCGTTCTCCGGAACAATGGAGCGTGCAAGTGACTTGTTGGAAATCATACATACCGATGTGTGTGGTCCAATGAGCGTGGAGGCACGCGGCGGATATCGTTATTTTCTCACCTTCACTGACGATCTAAGTAGATATGGTTATGTCTACTTGATGAAGCACAAGTCTGAAACATTTGAAAAGTTCAAGCAATTTCAGAGTGAAGTGGAAAATCATCCTAACAAGAAGATCAAGTTCCTACGGTCTGATCGTGGGGGTGAGTATCTGAGTTTCGAGTTTGGTACTCACTTAAGACAATGTGGAATTGTTTCGCAGTTAACACCGCCTGGAACACCACAGCGTAATGGTGTGTCCGAACGTCGTAATCGTACTTTATTAGAAATGGTGCGATCTATGATGTCTCTTACTGATTTGCCGTTATCGTTTTGGGGTTATGCATTAGAAACAGCTGCATTCACTTTAAATAGGGCACCATCAAAATCCGTTGAGACGACACCATACGAACTGTGGTATGGCAAAAGGCCAAAGTTGTCGTTTCTTAAAGTTTGGGGATGTGATGCTTATGTCAAAAAGCTTCAGCCTGAAAAGCTGGAACCCAAAGCGGAAAAGTGCGTCTTCATAGGTTACCCAAAAGAGACAGTTGGGTACACCTTCTATCTCAAATACGAGGGCAAAGTGTTTGTTGCTAAAAACGGAACTTTTCTCGAGAAGGAGTTTCTCTCGAGGGAATTGAGTGGGAGGAAGATAGAACTTGACGAGGTTGTCGAACCTCTCATCCCTCTGGATGGTGGCGCAGGGCAAGGGGAAACCTCTGTGATTGCGACGCCGGTTGAGGAGGAAGTTAATGATGATGATCATGAAACTCCAGTTCAAGTTTCTGTTGAACCACGCAGGTCGACGAGATCACGCGCTGCTCCAGAGTGGTACGGTAATCCCGTCTTATCAATCATGTTGTTAGACAACAATGAACCTGCAAATTATGAAGAAGCAATGGTGGGCCCAGATTCCAACAAATGGCTAGAAGCCATGAAATCCGAGATAGGATCCATGTGTGAGAACAAAGTGTGGACTTTGGAGATGCTGCCTGAGGGCCGCAAGGCTATTCAGAACAAATGGATCTTTAAGAAGAAGACGGACGCTGACGGTAATGTGACCGTTTATAAAGCTCGACTTGTGGCAAAGGGTTTTTCACAAGTTCCAGGAATTGACTAGATGAGACTTTCTCTCCCGTAGCGATGCTTAAGTCCGTCAGAATCATGTTAGCAATAGCTGCATTTTTCGATTATGAAATTTGGCAGATGGATGTCAAAACGGCGTTCCTTAATGGTTTCCTTAAGGAAGAGTTGTATATGATGCAACCCGAAGGTTTTGTCGATCCTAAAAATGCTGACAAGGTGTGCAAGCTCCAGCGATCCATTTATGGACTGGTGCAAGCATCTCGGAGTTGGAACAAACGCTTTGATGAGGTGATCAAAGCATTTGGGTTTATACAAGTGGTTGGAGAATCTTGTATTTACAAGAAAGTGAGTGGGAGCTCTGTGGCGTTTCTAATATTATATGTGGATGACATATTACTGATTGGAAACAATGTAGAGCTTTTGGAGAGCATAAAAGGTTACTTAAATAAAAGTTTCTCTATGAAGGACCTAGGAGAAGCTGCTTACATTCTAGGCATTAAGATCTATAGGGATAGATCAAAACGCCTGATAGGACTTTCACAAAGCACATACCTTGATAAAGTTTTGAAGAGGTTCAAAATGGAACAGTCCAAGAAAGGGTTCTTGCCAGTGTTACAAGGTACGAGATTGAGTAAGACTCAGTGCCCAGCAACTGATGAAGATAGAGAGCATCTGCGCTCCGTCCCCTATGCTTCAGCCATAGGCTCTATCATGTATGCAATGCTGTGCACTAGACCGGATGTTAGCCTGGCCATAAGTATGGCAGGCAGGTTCCAGAGTAATCCAGGAGTGGATCACTGACAGCGGTCAAGAATATCCTAAAGTACCTGAAAAGGACTAAGGAGATGTTTCTCGTGTATGGAGGTGACGAAGAGCTCGCCATAAAAGGTTACGTCGATGCAAGCTTTGACACAGATCCGGACGACTCTAAGTCACAAACCGGATACGTATTTATTCTTAATGGGGGTGCAGTAAGCTGGTGCAGTTCCAAGCAAAGCGTCGTAGCAGATTCTACATGTGAAGCGGAATACATGGCTGCCTCGGAGGCGGCTAAGGAGGGTGTCTGGATGAAGCAGTTCATGACGGATCTTGGAGTGGTGCCAAGTGAACTGGATCCAATAACCTTGTTCTGTGACAACACTAGTGCCATTGCCTTAGCAAAGGAACCAAGGTTTCACAAGAAGACCAGACACATCAAACGACGCTTCAACCTCATCCGCGACTACGTCGAGGAGGAGGACGTAAATATATGCAAAGTGCACACGGATCTGAATGTAGCAGACCCGCTGACTAAGCCTCTTCCACGGCCAAAACATGATCGACACCAGAACTGTATGGGTGTTAGATTTATTACAATGTAATTCACATGGTGATGTGAGGGCTAGATTATTGACTCTAGTGCAAGTGGGAGACTGTTGGAATTATGCCCTAGAGGCAATAATAAATGTATAGTTATTATTATAATTCCTGTATCAAGATAATAGTTTATTATCCATGCTATAATTGTATTGAATGAAGACTCATTTACATGTGTGGATACATAGACAAAACACCGTCCCTAGCATGCCTCTAGTTGGCTAGCCAGTTGATCAATGATAGTCAGTGTCTTCTGATTATGAACAAGGTGTTGTTGCTTGATAACTGGATCACGTCATTGGGAGAATCACGTGATGGACTAGACCCAAACAAATAGACGTAGCATGTTGATCGTGTCATTTTGTTGCTACTGTTTTCTGCATGTCAAGTATTTATTCCTATGACCATGAGATCATATAACTCACTGACACCGGAGGAATGCTTTGTGTGTATCAAACGTCGCAACGTAACTGGGTGACTATAAAGATGCTCTACAGGTATCTCCGAAGGTGTTAGTTGAGTTAGTATGGATCAAGACTGGGATTTGTCACTCCGTGTGACGGAGAGGTATCTCGGGGCCCACTCGGTAATACAACATCACACATAAGCCTTGCAAGCAATGTAACTTAGTGTAAGTTGCGGGATCTTGTATTACGGAACGAGTAAAGAGACTTGCCGGTAAACGAGATTGAAATAGGTATGCGGATACTGACGATCGAATCTCGGGCAAGTAACATACCGAAGGACAAAGGGAATAACATACGGGATTATACGAATCCTTGGCACTGAGGTTCAAACGATAAGATCTTCGTAGAATATGTAGGATCCAATATGGGCATCCAGGTCCCGCTATTGGATATTGACCGAGGAGTCTCTCGGGTCATGTCTACATAGTTCTCGAACCCGCAGGGTCTGCACACTTAAGGTTCGACGTTGTTTTATGCGTATTTGAGTTATATGGTTGGTTACCGAATGTTTTTTGGAGTCCCGGATGAGATCACGGACGTCACGAGGGTTTCCGGAATAGTCCGGAAACGAAGATTGATATATAGGATGACCTCATTTGATTACCGGAAGGTTTTCGGAGTTACCGGGAATGTACCGGGAATGACGAATGGGTTCCGGGAGTTCACCGGAGGGGGGCAACCCACTCCGGGGAAGCCCATAGGCATTTTGGGGGGGTCACACCAGCCCTTAGTGGGCTGGTGGGACAGCCCACCAATCCCCTATGCGCCAAGAGAGAAAAAATCAAAGAAAAGAAAAAAAAAGGGGAAGTGGGAAGGGGGAAGGACTCCCTCCCACCAAACCAAGTAGGACTCGGTTTGGGGGGGAGAGTCCTCCCCCCTGGCTCGGCCGACCCCTTGGGGATCCCTTGGACCCCAAGGCAAGGTCCCCCTCCCTCCTCCTATATATATGGGGCTTTTAGGGCAGATTTGAGGCGACTTTCTCACGGCTGCCCGACCACATACCTCCATAGTTTTTCCTCTAGATCGTGTTTCTGCGGAGCTCGGGCGGAGCCCTGCTGAGACAAGATCAGCACCAACCTCCGGAGCGCCGTCACGCTGCCGGAGAACTCTTCTACCTCTCCGTCTCCCTTGCTGGATCAAGAAGGCCGAGATCATCGTCGAGCTGTACGTGTGCTGAACGCGGAGGTATCGTCCGTTCGGTACTAGATCGTGGGACTGATCGCGGGATTGTTCGCGGGGCGGATCGAGGGACGTGAGGACGTTCCACTACATCAACCGCGTTCTCTAACGCTTCTGCTGTACGATCTACAAGGGTACGTAGGTCACTCATCCCCTCTCGTAGATGGACATCACCATGATAGGTCTTCGTGCGCGTAGGAAAATTTTTGTTTCCCATGCGACGTTCCCCAACAACTTATAGGACAATCTCCCTACAGATGCATGATGTGAGGTTGGGATTCGACATTCAGTGGGTACGTTTGTTCACGGTCATCTTACAGCAGTTCTCATTGTGTCTTAAAGAGTCCTTGTAGCTTGCTACAACTCGGGGACGCTTCATAAGTCATGTGCACTGCGTTGCACAGGATGGCTACTGTAAGTTCGAGCCCGTGTGATCATATCCACGAAGATATCAGATGGAATCTGTCTCATACGTTTGTTCCGAGTAGTTCTAGCTCATACTTGGTTTAGAAGTGGTCTCTAATCAGATTTTGTCGACACTCACTTTTAGGAAGCATTCTTACTATTTTGTTCGAGCGCAATTGCTAATATTCTTGTTCAGATATTCCTGCCTTTTGATTCAGCTTTACCTTGAATGTTATTCTCTGGGCTAATGTGTTGTCCGTCTTCAGGATGGCTCCACCAACTCGTCAGAATCCGGTTCGCAAGGGTGCTGATGTTCCGCCACCACCCCCTCCGCCTCCTCCGGCGCCGCCTCCTCCTACAGAGGCCTGACAAGCGGTGATGGCTGCAACAAATGCTAACACCCAAATGTTAATCCAGCTGTTGCAAGAGAGGTCAAATCAGTAGCAGGGCAATTTCAACCATGGTGGTAATCAGTTTGCATCTATGAATCAATTCCTGGCGAACCAGCCAAAGACCTTCACGTCGTGTGATCAGCCGTTTGACGCCGAGGACTGGATTCGGGACACGAACAAACACTTTGAGTGCAGCAATGTCCGTCCAGAGGACTTCGTCAAGTTTGCAACGTTTTAGCTCAAGGGGCAGGCAGCAGTTTGGTGGCACGAGTTGAAGGACTCGAGGGGTGGCAGATTGATCAGTTGGGATGAGTTCTGCAAAGATTTCAGGTCTCACTATATCCCGTCTAGCTTTGTGGAAGAGATGCGTGATAAGTTCGGACGCTTGAAGCAAGGTGGTTACTCTGTGTACAAGTACAATGTTGAGTCCCATGAGCTCGCTCGATATGCCTTCTAGGTCATTCCAGATCAGAAGAGCAAGATCTATGAGTTTAGAGATGGTCTGAGAGAGGACTTGCAGCTGGCCCTTGCCTTGCACGATCCTGATGAGTTTGATAAATTCTATAACTTGGCTCTCACGGCTGAGGCAGCTTTGCTTAGGATGGAGAATTCGAGGAAGCGTTTCAGAGAGTCCAGTTCGTCGACCTCAACTCAGGTGGTTCCGAAGTAGCAAAAATAATGGGTGTCTCCTCCTCCTCCTCGGCAGACTCAGCAGTTCAAGCAATCAGGTGGTCGTGGTTCTTCCTACCCACCTAACCCAGCTTTCCAGCAGAGCTTTAAGCAGCAGAAGCAAGGGAATCCTTAGGTGCAGTTCTGTCAGCCGGCAGATGTTACTTGTCACAAGTGTGGGTAGAAGGGTCACTATGCCAACAAGTTGTGACAGCCCGATGCCGACGTTCCAGAAGATTCCCTTTTCTTTCTGTTTTCGTCGTGTGTCTATATTCTTTTGTCGCATCATCATTGCATCATTCGCATCATCTGCATTGCATTGACATCTCCGTTGCCGCCAGTTTTCGAAACTTGTATCCGTTAGTAGTTGCCGGTTCTCGACGTTGTCCGTTCTGAGTCCGAACACACTCGCACGCGCCCGCGGCACCGTCGTAACCCTGTTTTAAAAGTGTGCGTTAAAATTTCTCTGATCGGGTTGAGATTTGACGTGCGGTCTTATTTTAATATAGCCAGGCCGCCTGTCGAATTTCGTCGCGATCGGAGACCGTCTGGTACCCGGACGGTCGACCGTAGCGGCACAGTCTTCGGTTATTCGTCGGACGTTCGTCAGTGTTTTAAAAACTCGTTGCCACGTCGCCCGTTTTCCCTCTCGTCTCCGGATAACCTCTCTACACAGCCCACTAGTTCCACCTAGCCACTTCCTCCGTTCATGGTCTTCAGATCGCGATCGGACGGACGGAGTCCACCCCACCGGAGACCAACCCTATATAAGTAGCACCCCCTAGAGAGACCTCTCTCACTTCACTAGGGTTCCCCCTAGTCGTTTTTGCAGCCAACCCCCCTAGAAATCCCCACCTGCTAGCCCACACCCTTCAAATCCCGCAGCCCAAGCTCCATAGCCTTTCTGAGCCTTCGGATCTACGATATGGGGCTCAGATTCGTCCAAAAATCCCACCTACCGGACAATGTGCACTCTAGTGGACAATGTCCGGGAGACCAGAGGGGATTCTCCCTCTCCCCGAGCTCCTCCCGCAGGAGCATGCCGTGCCTTCCCGAGCGTCTCCCACTGGTCGCCGCACCGCTGCCGACCGCCTTGGCCGTCGGGGTCCCCTCCTCGTCGCCCCTACCTGCCCGCGCCGCCCGAGGCTCCCCCGAGCCGTGCCTTCCCCGTCGGTCGCGGCCTCCTCCTCCTCACCGTTCGCCTGCCCAGATCTGCACCGCCGCCAGGAGCAGTGTCGGCCGATCCAGCGCTCTGGCTCCATCTCGGCTGCCGTCGCCGGGAATGGGGGCGTGGAGGCCGGATCCATTCGCCCCACGTGTTCCTTCCAAGAACCCCCTCGCCGGCGGCGCTTCTTCGCCGGGGTTCTTTCCGGCCATCGTCAGAGTTCCCGCTCAGGAGGAAGAGGCGACGCCCCGAGCGCCGCGTTGACGAGCGCGTGGCCCCGCTCGCCCTGCCACCTAGGCCTGCCACGCCAGCGCCCGATCTGGCCCAGCCGGCCTTCGTCTCGGCCCAGGCTAGCGCCCCGACTGGCCCATCAACCGCCGCGACCCACCAGCTCCTCCCCTCCACCGAGCCGGCCCAGAGCTGAGGTAAGCCCCGGTCCCCTATGCTGCGCCCGAGCGGCGAATAGCTTACCTGCGCCGCCCTATTAGGCCCATTTAGTTTTAGGTTTTTCTGCGAATTTATGTTTTCAGGAAATGTTTGATATTAAAACGCTCGTAGATTCTTAACCGTAAGTCGGATCGCGACATATTGTATATGGTTTTGGGGTAGTTTCGTGAGTAGGACACGGTTCCACAACTTGCATATTTATTTGACGCCGTTTAGAGTGCCTAATGCATCGTTTTTGCGTGCTGTTTCACTAGGATCCGTTCCGTAGTTATTTCTCGTGCGTGTCCGGACTGCCCGTATACCGTAGATTAAATGTCCATGTTTTAGGGACCATTTTTCCATGAATGGTAGAGCATTCATTGGTATTTTTGTGTGTAGGGTTTGCCGGTAGTTTATTTTCCCGTATATAGGTGATTATCTCACATTAATGTGTGGCATTATTTTGTGTTGCAACCCCACATATTTTATATGTTTTCGGGGTAGAAAAATCCATGTGATTTTTCTGTGCAATTAGTTTTAGCTTTTGAGTAAGTTAGTTCGCGAGATATTTTGCCATGTTGCCCTTTTGTTTGATTAGTAGGATTTAATCCGTTCTTCGTTTGACGGAGTTGTGAACTAGGGAGTTGTTCTTGGGTGTTTAGACTAGCCCCTGGTATTTTTCGTTGCAATGGAAATGCATGTTTAGGTGTGGTTTGATTTCCCTCAAGTTGCTAGAAATAGTGATGATTTTGAGGAGCTAAAATATTTCTAAGTCTGGAATCTGTTGTATATTGTTGCTGTCTTGTCTTGCTTGTATATTCTGATCTGTAGCTCTTTTGAGGTTGGTCCAATGGAGTTAGTTGTAACCCTTGTGTTACTCTAGCATGCTGTGAATTTTCATGCCTTGGTTTTGCTGCTGTCAGTATTGCTTCAGATCGAAAACTGCACTTGCTTGCTTGAGTTTATCGGAGTTGTGTAGCTCGTAGTTGTGGGGCGTAGAAAATGCTATGTGGCTGATTTTGGCAGTTTGTAATGATTTCTTGCTTTACTCGTAGTTTTTGAACCGTAGCTCCGTTTTGATCGTGTCCTACATGAAACTTGCTAAGAATCTCATGTAGTTTCTTTTTCCCTTGCTGGTTGTATGTTTTGATGTGCTTGTGACCGCCGTTGCGCACATATTGCATTCATGCCATCATATCCTGCGGTGCTTGTAACTTTTGTTCTGTAGCTCCGTTGGAGATGTTCTCTATGTTTAGATTGCTTGAAATGACGCGTAGAATCACGTGAACCTATTTGTTTTGCTGTTTAACAACTATTTAAATGTGTTAGTTCAGATCTGGACCGAATCGTAAATTAACATGTGAGGTCATCTCGGAGGTGCTATATGTCATTTCCGACCTCATTCAAAATGCCTAGATAAGTAGTTTAATTACGCTTCACCTCTTGCCATGTTTAATCACATTTAATATTACCGTGTATCTAATCGGGATAGACCTAAATAAGTAAACGTGGAGTTTCGTCAATATGCAATCGTTGCATATTGAGCTTCACTTAATGTGTAGTGTTTGATTGTTGTGATTGTGATGCCTTGCATTAGACCGTTCATGCATCATGTGTGTCTTGCATCGTGTGGTGTATATCGTGTGTTGATGCTTGTTTCCGTTTCCCTCCGTCTCCATAGAGTTCCGCAAGCGTGTCGGATGTGAGGACCCGTTCGACTACATTGGTTCTTTTGCTTCACGGAGATATTCTTCTTCCAAGCGGGATCTCAGGCAAGATGACCATTTCCCCAGATACCATTACTATCATTGCCATGCTAGTTTATCGCCTCTACCGTTTATGTCTCGTTGCCTACCACATGTTTAATATCAGCCTCTCAACAATGCCATGAATCCTTCAACCTGATCAACCTAGCAAACCACTGATTGGCTATGTTACTGCTTGCTTAACCCTGTGTTAGCGTTGCTAGTTGCAGGTGCAGTTGCTTCCATGTGAAAACATGGGTTCCTTGTTATATCACCATATTAATGATATTTAATTTAATGCACCTATATATTTGGTAAAAGGTGGAAGGCTCGGCCTTTCTAGCCTGGTGTTTTGTTCCACCTTTGCCCCCTTAGTTTTCGGCTACCGGTGTTATGTTCCATAAATGAGCGCTCCTAACACGATCGGGGTTGTTATGGCGACCCCCTTGATAATTCGTTTTAGATTAAAGCTGGTCTGGCAGGGCCCAACTTTGGTACTACATTTGCCTAATAACTAATGAACTACATAGGGAGTAATTAACCCGAGGAAATTTGATCAACCCCCGGGCCAGTGCTCCGCATGAGTGTTGGTCCACCCACCTAGCAGTCGGCGATGCCACCACGGGGCAACTCGAGGTTTGGTTCCCGTCCACTTTGCATAGACGGTGTGTCCTGAGAACGAGATACGCTGCTCCTATCGGGTTCGTCGACACACCGGGTGGCCTTGCTGGATTAGTTTTACCTTTGACGAGATATCTTGTGCATCGGGATTCCGGTGATTCTTTGGGTAATCTCAGAGTTGAGGTTTTCCACTAGGGAATCCGACGAGATCGCGAGCTTTGTGATGGAGGATTTCTATGCGGCTTGTGGTAATTTGTGATGGACTAGTTGGAGCACCCCTGCAGGGTTAAATCTTTTCGGAAAGCCGTGCCCGCGGTTATGTGGCAACGTGGAAGCTTTGTTTAACACTGGTTCTAGATAACTTGAAGTTAACTTAATTAAAACTTGCCAACTGTGTGCATAACCGTGACTATCTCTTTCGTGAGTTCCTTCTCCGATCGAGGACGCGGTGGGGTTATGTCTGACGTAGGTAGGTGTTCAGGATCATTCGTTTGATCATCAGTAGTTCACGTCCGTTATGCGTAGATCTTTCCCCTCATATTTCTTGTACTCGTAAGTTAGCCACAAAATATATGCTTAGCCGCTACTGCAACCTCACCACTTAACCATACCTCACCCATTAAGCTTTGCTAGTCTTGATACCTTTGGAAATGAGATTGCTGAGTCCCGTGTGGCTCACAGCTTACTACAACACCAGTTGCAGGTGCAGGTAAAGGTTACTTGACACGAGCGCGTTGATTTTTCATTTGGAGTTGCTTCTTGTTCTTCTTCTTCATCGATCTAGGATGGGTTCCAGGCCGACAGCCTCGGATAGCAAGGATGGACGTCGTTCTTATTTTTCTCGTTTGTTTTTGTCCGTAGTCGGACCCTGCTTTACTCTTGATGATTATGTAATGTACAGATGTGACTCTGATGTAGCTTGTGGCGAGTGTAAGCCAATTCTATTATATATCTCTTCTTTTCAGTACATGTACTTGTAACGACATCCATTCTTGCGACACGACGAGATGCGCTTCTATCCCTGATGAGGCCTTCGTGCCAAATTGAGGATCGGGTCGCATCTTGGGCGTTACAAGTTGGTATCAGAGCAGTACCGACCTAGGAGCCCCCTTGATTGATCGAACTTGGCCGAGTCAAGTCTAGTGAAAAACTACTTTGGGTCTAGTTATATATCGGAGAGTGGGATTATTTTTTCTCCTCTTCTATGCTCTGGTGAGGAATCTTGATGTAATAATTTACTCTACTTCTCTTCCCACTCAAAAAAAATTTAGGATCACGCGGATATTTTGGAATCTATATGATGCCGATGTGACGGAGTTCTGTCTTGGTGCCTCCTATCTGCTTTAAGTTTCAGGGAAGTTGAGCTCGAGGGCATTCTTGAGGACATCGTTATCATTTAGATTTCTTAGTATCTCAGTACGAAGGATGTTCGTAATTGATTCAATACTAGTAGTGGCGAGATAACCCCGATGTCCCCAGTACTGGTGCAGATTGTTCGGGAGTACTGCCATACTTTGTATCGTTGTGATAACGAGGGTCTGTTGTAGATGAAGGTCCAAGATTCTGGTCGTGTGTTGACGGATGTGATACAGGTGACGTGTTAGTATAGGAGTTGTGTGATATTACTTCTTGTATCCATGTACCAGATTGCATGACCAGTTATTTCAGGAATTCTTAGGTGGGAATTCAAGTAGTTGCTTATAAGACAATCTCCCAACAAATGCATGATGTTAGGTTGGGGTTTGACACCTAGTGGATTCCTGTCCACGAAAATATCGGACAAAATCTTCCTCATGAGTTTGTTCTGGCTTGTTTCATAAGCCTCACCCTTTGTTTTGTGTAATGTGGTAATTCAAGTTGCTTCGATGTCAAGTGGTGATTTCAGATCTTTCCTAAGAGGTGTTCTCATTTTTTTATGTGAATGCTAATTCTTTTGCTCAATCAGTTGTCTTATCAATTCTTGTCAACCGGAGTCATCGTATCAATTCCATTTTACCGGGGTGCTTCTCTGCAACTGAATTCAATCTTCTCCAGTTGTTGCAGATCATTCTCTCATTTTATTCCGGAGTTCATCTCATCTGTCCCATGTTGTCTTTGTTTTTCCCGCCCTCCCACCCTTTTCTTCAGTGATTCAATTTTCGTCCAAGCGTTTTCTTTTCATTATGCTTCCGCTGTCTATTCTTTTCTCTCTTACCCGGTGATTCATTGTGAAGATTCTCAGGAGCTTCATGTCACATTTGTTCATTCTTGTCATCCTTATCGGTGAATTTAATTCAGTTGTCCGTATCATCATATCCTTTTCATCCTTGTAATTCTTTCCTATGTTGGAAATTTTTATCAGTCTATCTTCTTGTTGTCGTTTCTCTCTATTCTATCCGGAGCGTTGAAGTTATCTCAGAATTCTTGTTCTCAATTCTTTTAGTTATTTCGAGGTTCTCAACCTCATCTAGTTCTCTTCATACCGGTGCAATACCTCTCGTTCTAGCAATCTTTTCTAACGATGGTTTCTTTGAGTGGGCCCATAACCCACAGGTTTTTCCCAGAATCTTATCTGGCTCTTTTAATCTTTTTCCGGAGATCATTAATTCTTTTCAACTATTACGTAAGTTTGATTTTCATCAGTCATATTCCTTCTTCAAGATCAATTTGAATTAATTCTCATAGTTGGCTCAACCTTTCATTCGTCATTATTCCGGAGTGTCTCAGTAATTCTTGGTGTTGTTCTCGTCATCATTCTCAGCTTGCAATCCGAAGGGGTGTTTTTCTCAATCTTGGTCCATTCTCTTGAAGATATCATCTCAGCTTCGTGTTATCCTCTCAATTGTTCCAATCATGAGTAATCCCTTTCTTGCTATCCGGTGCATTTCTGAGTTGTTTTATTTCTCGTTCCTCCGTAGGCCATGATTTCAGAAGACTTCTTCGTTCTCAGCTTGCATCTTTCATCCTCAATTCTTCTCCATTGTTGTCTCTTCGTTCGTCTCTCGATTATCCGGTGCCTTGTTCAAGTTTTCTCTCAGGTGGCTTATGATCTCTTCATTCTCATGTATCTCCATTAATTCATGGTGTTTCCATTCAATTGTGAATTCTTACCGGTGCTTCCATAATTTTGCATCAAGTGGTGTTTATCTCTCTGCCTCTTCAAGATTCATTTCTAGTAGAATAAGTGATATGCTAAATCTGTTGCTTGTCATCAATTTAACTTGATGAAGGATAAGCATAACATAATTCTTATTCTTATTCATAGTAATCTGAATTCTTCTTCCGGAGTGGCTCATGGTTTCAATTCTTTTCTCGTGTGCTTATCTTTATTTTTTCCAGAGTTCCAAGTTCTTTTAGTATCTCTTTGTGAGGCTTCATCTAAATCTTGTCAAGGTCATAATCTTATTCTTTCTACCTTCATATGTTTGCATCATTCATTTGTATATGGTGGTCCTTCATGGTGGTTCATCAAGGTTTCAATTCATTCTCAAGTGTTCTTCAAGATTCTTGTTGGAGAACCTCAAGTATCCTTTCTCTTGCATGTCCAGGTGCAATTGTTCTTTCTTTATCCTTTGAGGTGGTATTATAGCATTCTTGTTAGTGTAGGAGCCTCGAAGAGATTTCCTTTCAAGAACGAGATAATTAAATCCAACAATTCTTTGATCAGGAGATATTTTCAACCCATGATTTCTTCATTGAGCTATCTTGGTTTGGATTTCACCTAAAGCTTTTCCTATGGATTGTTGCTATCATGGTGCTTGTCATTGATCCAAATTCTCAAGGTATCCTCTTGGTGTAAGAATTGTTCTTATCTTGTTGCTCCCAATCTATCCTTGTTTCTATTAGTGTCAAGTTGTCACTTCATTAATTTGAAAAGTTTTCCTTAAGCCCACTACTGTCTTGTTCTTTTCGTTGTTGTTTTTCCAACAACTCCGTTCAATTCTTCTTGCAAGGATGCTTGCCAAGTTCATTTGAGGTAGTAGTTGTCATTCTCTCTTCATTCTCTTCTTCCGTATGAGCTAGTTCATATTCTATTGTTCCGGAGGCTTTCTGATGTTGCTCTTTTGGGTCTATCTTGTTGTTCTATCAAGATCATGGTGTTCCCTTGCTCTACCTAGTTGTTTGTTATAAATATTGTCTATTTCTTCCACCTTTTCGAATTTTTTGTCACATCTTCCTACCGAAGTGCTGCCGAAATTTTCCGTGAATTCTTGCTTGTTTCTCATATCTGTCCTCATCTCTTTGCAACCTTCAAGGATTGTTGGTTTCACTCGTTTGTTAAAGAAGCGACTAAGTTTTACCTCTTGTTCTTTCTCATCCTCTCCCCCTTTCATTCTTGGATCTCGGGGCGATATCCTCTTGTAGTGTAGGACAGTTGTGACAGCCCGATGCCGACGTTCCAGAAGATTCCCTTTTCTTTCTGTTTTCGTCGTGTGTCTATATTATTTTGTGGCATCATCATCGCATCATTCGCATCATCTGCATTGCATCGACATCTCCGTTGCCGCCAGTTTTCGAAACTTGTATCCGTTAGTAGTTGCCGGTTCTCGACGTTGTCCGTTCTGAGTCCGACCGCACACGCACGCGCCCGCGGCACCGTCGTAACCCTGTTTTAAAAGTGTGCGTTAAACTTTCTCTGATCGGGTTGAGATTTGACGTGCGGTCTTATTTTAATATAGCCAGGCCGCCTGTCGAATTTCGTCGCGATCGGAGACCGTCTGGTACCCGAACGGTCGACCGTAGCGGCACCGTCTTCGGTTATTCGTCAGACGTTCGTCAGTGTTTTAAAAACTCGTTGCCGCGTCGCCCGTTTTCCCTCTCATCTCCGGATAACCGCTCTACACAGCCCACTAGTTCCACCTAGCCACTTCCTCCATTCGTGGTCTTCGTATCGCGGTCGGACGGACGGAGTCCACCCCACCGGAGACCAACCCTATATAAGTAGCACCCCCTAGAGAGACCTCTCTCACTTCACTAGGGTTCCCCCTAGTCGTTTTTGCAGCCAACCCCCCTAGAAATCCCCACCTGCTAGCCCACACCCTTCAAATCCTGTAGCCCAAGCTCCATAGCCTTTCTCAGCCTTCGGATCTAAGATATGGGGCTCAGATTCGTCCAAAAATCCCACCTACCGGACAATGTCCGAGCGACCACAGGGGATTCTCCCTCTCCCCAAGCTCCTCCCGCAGGAGCACGCCCGGCCTGCCCGAGCGTCTCCCACTGGTCGCCGCGCCGCCGCCGGCCGCCTTGGCCGTCGGGGTCCCCTCCTCGTCGCCGGGAATGGGGGCGTGGAGGCCGGATCCATTCGCCCCACATGTTCCTTCAAAGAACCCCCTCGCCGGCGGCGCTTCTTCGCCGGGGTTCTTTCCGGCCGCCGTCAGAGTTCCCGCTCAGGAGGAAGAGGCGACGTCCCGAGCGCCGCGTTGACGAGCGCGTGGCCTCGCTCGCCCCACCACCTGGGCCTGCCACACCAGCGCCCGATGTGGCCCAGCCGGCCTTCGCCTCGGCCCAGGCCAGCGCCCCGACCGGCCCATCAACCGCCGCGACCCACCAGCTCCTCCCCTCCACCGAGCCGACCCAGAGCCGAGGTAAGCCCCAGCCCCCTATGCTGCGCCCGAGCGGCGAATAGCTTACCTGCGCCGCCCTATTAGGCCCATTTAGTTTTAGGTTTTTCTGCGAATTTATGTTTTCAGGAAATGTTAGTTTTATATTTTGAGTAAGTTAGTTTGCGAGATATTTTGCCATGTTGCCCTTTTGTTTGATTCGTAGGATTCAATCCGTTCTTCGTTTGACGGAGTTGTCAACTAGGGAGTTGTTCTTGGGTGTTTAGACAAGCCCCTGGTATTTTTAGTTGCAATATAAATGCATGTTTATGTGTGGTTTAATTTCCCTCAAGTTGCTAGAAATAGTGCTGATTTTGAGGAGCTGAAATATTTCTAAGTCTGGAATCTGTTATATTTTGTTGTTGTCTTGTCTTGCTTGTATCATGTGATCTGTAACTCTTTTGAGGTTGGTCCAATGGAGTTAGTTGTAACCCTTGTGTTACTCTAGCATGCTGTGAATTTGCATGCCTTTCGGAGTCCTGTAGCTATAGGTTTTGCTGCTGTCAATATTGCTTGAGATCGAAAACTGCACTTTCATGAGGTGTAATTTTGTGTCTTCCTTCCCTAGTGATCCATGATGCCATGCTAGTTGTTGTTAGTTGTTTGTAGTAGTGCTTCTTTCCCTCTTTCGTGCCATGCCTTGCTTGAGTTTATCGGAGTTGTGTAGCTCGTAGTTGTGGGGCGTAGAAAATGCTATGTGGCTGATTTTGGCAGTTTGTAATGATTTCTTGCTTTACTCGTAGTTTTTGAACCGTAGCTCCGTTTAGATCGTGTCCTAAATCAAACTTCCTTAGAATCTCGTGTAGTTTCTTTTTCCCTTGATGGTTGTATGTTTTGATGTGCTCGTGACCGCCGGTGCACACATATTGCATTCATGCCATCATTTCTTGCGGTGCTTGTAACTTTTGTTCCGTAGCTCCGTTGGAGATGTTCTCTATGTGTAGATTGCTTGAAATGACGCGTAGAATCACGTGAACCTATTTGTTTTGCTGTTTAACAACTATGTAAATGTGTTAGTTCAGAGCTGGACAAAAACGTAAATTAACATGTGAGGTCGTCTCGGAGGTGCTATATGTCATTTCCGACCTCATTTAAAATGCCTAGATAAGTAGTTTAATTACGCTTCACCTCTTGCCATGTTTAATCACATTTAATATTACCGTGTATCTAATCGGGATAGAACTAAATAATTAAACGTGGAGTTTCATCAATATGCAATCGTTGCATATTGAGCTTCACTTAATCTGTAGTGTTTGATTGTTGTGATTGTCATGCCTTGCATTAGACCGTTCATGCATCATGTGTGTCTTGCATCGCGTGGTGCATATCATGTGTTGATGCTTGTTTCTGTTTCCCTCTGTCTCGATAGAGTTCCGCAAGCGTGTCGGATGTGAGGACCCGTTCGACTACATTGGTTCTTCTGCTTCACGGAGATATTCTTCTTCCAAGAGGGATCTCAGGCAATATGACCATTTCCCAAGATACCATTACTATCATTGCCATGCTAGTTTATCTCTTCTACCGTTTATGTCTCGTTGCCTACCACATGTTAAATATCAGCCTCTCAACAATGCCATGAATCCTTCAACCTGTTCAACCTAGCAAACCACTGATTGGCTATGTTACTGCTTGCTTAACCCTGTGTTAGCGTTGCTAGTTGCAGGTGCAGTTGCTTCCATGTGAAAACATGGGTTCCTTGTTATATCACCATATTAATGCTATTTAATTTAATGCACCTATATACTTGGTAAAAGGTGGAAAGCTCGGCCTTTCTAGCCTGGTGTTTTGTTCCACCTTTGCCCCCTTAGTTTTCGGCTACCGGTGTTATGTTCCATAAATGAGCGCTCCTAACACGATCTGGGTTGTTATGGGGACCCCCTTGATAATTCGTTTTAGATTAAAGCTGGTCTGGCAGGGCCCAACTTTGGTACTACATTTGCCTAATAACTAATGAACTGCATAGGGAGTAATTAACCCGAGGAAATTTAATCAACCCCCGGGCCAGTGCTCCGCATGAGTGTTGGTCCACCCACCTAGCAGTCGGTGGTGCCACCGCGGGGCAACTCGAGGTTTGGTTCCCGTCCACTTTGCATAGACGGTGTGTCCTGAGAACGAGATACGCTGCTCCTATCGGGTTCGTCGACACACCGGGTGGCCTTGCTGGATTAGTTTTACCTTTCACGAGATATCTTGTGCATCGGGATTCTGATGATACTTTGGGTAATCTCAGAGTTGAGGTTTTCCACTAGGGAATCCGACGAGATTGCGAGCTTCGTGATGGAGGATTTCTATGCGGCTTGTGGTAATTCGTGATGGACTAGTTGGAGCACCCCTGCAGGGTTAAATCTTTTCGGAAAGCCGTGCCCGCGGTTATGTGGCAACGTGGAAGCTGTGTTTAACACTGGTTCTAGATAACTTGAAGTTAACTTAATTAAAACTTGCCAACTGTGTGCGTAACCGTGACTGTCTCTTTCGTGAGTTCCTTCTCCGATCAAGGACACGGTGGGGTTATGTCTGACGTAGGTAGGTGTTCAGGATCATTCGTTTGATCATCAATAGTTCACGTCCGTTATGCGTAGATCTTTCCCCTCTTATTTCTTGTACTCGTAAGTTAGCCACCAAATATATGCTTAGCCGCTGCTGCAACCTCACCACTTAACCATACCTCACCCATTAAGCTTTGCTAGTCTTGATACCTTTGGAAATGAGATTGCTGAGTCCCGTGTGGCTCACAGACTACTACAACACCAGTTGCAGGTGCAGGTAAAGGTTACTTGATGCGAGCGTGTTGATTTTTCATTTGGAGTTGCTTCTTCTTCTTCTTCATCGATCTAGGATGGGTTCCAGGCCGGCAGCCTGGGATAGCAAGGATGGACGTCGTTCTTATTTTTCTCGTTTGTTTTCGTCCGTAGTCGGACCCTGCTCTTACTCTTGATGATTATGTAATGTACTGATGTGACTCTGATGTAGCTTGTGGCGAGTATAAGCCAATTCTATTATATATCTCTTCTTTTCAGTACATGTACTTGTAACGATATCCATTCTTGCGACACGACGAGATGCGCTTCTATCCCTGACGAGGCCTTCGTGCCAAATTGAGGATAGGGTCGCATCTTGGGCGTTACACAAGTGCACCTCTCAGCTGCGTCTTCTGACTCCTCCTACAGGGAAGCCTCCAAGCAATGCTATGGTAAAGTTCAACCCTAGGACTGCGAGAGTCAATATGGTGAATGCAGCTGAAGCTGACAAATCCTCAGACGTGATTATGGGTAATCTCTCAGTTAATGATATTCCTACAAAAGTGTTGTTTGATTATTGTGCATCGCATTCTTTCTTATCTTATCCGTTTGCGGCAAAGCATGATTTGCATCTTGAAGAGTTGACTAAGTCTTTAGATATTGTTTCTCCGGGAATGCTTATGAGTTCTCGTTGGGTTGTTCCGGATGTCTCTGTCAAGATGGGTAATTATGCCTTTCTGGCTTCTCCTATTGTCCTTGGCCACTCTAATATTGATTTGATCCTTGGAATGGATTGGTTGGCTATGAACAAGGCATCTATTGATTGTGAAGCTAAAGAAGTGAAGCTAACTCATTCTTTGGAGGACGTGATTATCCTCGCAGCGCGTGATAACATGGTCCGTCTGTTTTCCTTGAATGAGAAGGGTCAGATCTCTCCAATTTCGCAAGTCCCAGTGGTCTGCGAATATGAAGATGTTTTTCCGGAAGAACTGCCAGGAATGCCTCCGCACCGAGCAGTTGAGTTCGTAATTGAGCTTGAACCGGTTACTGATCCTGTGTGTAAAAGGCCGTACAAACTGGGTCCAGAAGAGCTGAAGGAGCTGAAGAAACAACTCATCTCCTTGGGGCTGTGGAGTTCTTTTCGTCAAGAAGAAGGATGGTACGAAACGACTCTATGTCGATTGCCGTCCATTGAATAAGAAGACGATCAAAAACAAGTATCCACTTCCTAACATGAATGAGTTGTTTGAGCAATTGAAAGGGGCTAAGATCTTCTCGAAGCTTGATCTCAAGATGGGTTATCATCAGATTCGCATTCGCAAAGAGGACATTCCAAAGACTGCATTCAGAACAAGCTTTGGCTCGTATGAGTACATGGTGATGTCTTTCGGTTTGGCCAATGCTCCACCGACCTTCTGTCGAATGATGAATTATATCTTCTCCCCATTCAAGAATGAATTCGTCTTGTTGTATCTTGTTGATATTCTGGTCTTTTTGGAAACTGAGGAAGAGCATGAAGAACATCTCAGGCTTGTTCTTGATAAGCTAAGAGAGCATAAGTTCTATGCTAAGTTTTCCAAATGTGAGTTCTGGTTGAAGGAAGTTGTCTACCTTGGGCACATCATCTCTGCCGAGGGCATCAAAGTTGATCCATCGAAGGTGCAGGCCATTGTTGAGTGGGAACCTCCGCAAAATGTGAAGCAGCTTCGAAGCTTTCTCGGGCTTGCAAGCTATTGTAGAAGATTCGTTGAGAATTTCTCCAAGATCGACAAGCCTCTCTCAAGTCTTCTTCAGAAGGGTGTGAAGTATGTCTGGTCTCCAGAGTGTCAGTTGGCTTTCGACACACTCAAAGAGAAGCTCACTTCTACTCCAGTCTTGGTTCCTCCTGATGACTCCAAACCTTATCAAGTGTTCTGCGACGCCTCTCTTCAAGGTCTTGGTGCAGTGTTGATGCAAGACAAGAAAGTGGTAGCTTATACCTCGAGGCATTTGAAGCCAGGTGAGAAGAATTACCCCACTCATGATCTTGAGTTGGCGGCAGTGGTACATGCTCTGATGACTTGGAGACACCTCTTGTTGGAAAGAAAGGTTGAAGTGTTCACCGATCACTAGAGTCTCAAGTACATCTTCACCCAGCCTAACCTCAATCTTCGACAAACTCGTTGAGTGAAAATGCTCCAAGATTTTAATCCGAGCGTTGAGTACACTCCAGGAAAAGCTAATGTGGTCCCAGATGCCTTGGGCAGGAATGCTTAATACAATAGTCTCATTCTGAAGCCTCTATGGCCTGATCTTTGTGAATCTTTCAGAAAGCTCAACCTTCAGTTAGTACCTCAGGGATTTCTTGCTAATCTTCAGATTTCTCCTACCTTGGAAGACCAGGTCCGACAAGCTCAACTTCTTGATGCAATAGCGAAGAAAGTTAAGATTGGCTTGGCAAAGGGAGTTCCCAAATATAAGTTCTTAAGTGTTGATGCCAGAGATATATTGTTCTTTGAGGATCCCCTTGTCGTTCCAAAAGGGGATATCAGAAAGGATATCATGGAAGAAGCTCATAACTCTCTTCTTTTGATACATCGAGGAAGTTCCAAGATGTATCAGTATTTGAAACAGACCTTCTGGTGGACTCACATGAAGCGTGAGATTGCTCAGTTCGTAAATGAATGTGATGTATGTCGAAGGGTGAAAGCAGAGCATCAACATCCAGCAGGTCTTTTGCATCCCTTGCCCATTCCCAAGTGGAAGTTTGACCATATTGAGATGGATTTCGTCACCGGGTTTCCGAAGTCCAAGAAGGGTAACGATGCCATCTTCGTCGTCATCGACAAGTTGAGCAAAGTAGCTCATTTCCTTCCAGTCAAGGAGTCTATCTCAGCAGCTCAGCTTGCAGAGTTGTATAAGTCAAGGATAGTCTCATTGCATGGTGTTCCAATGCTGATTTCTTTGGATCGGGGAAGCATCTTTACTTCCAAGTTCTGGGACTCACTTCAGTCTATGATGGGTACTAAGATTCGATTCAGCACAACCTTTCATCCTCAGACTAGTGGGCAAGTTGAGCGAGTCAAGCAAGTCCTCGAGGATATGCTAAGAGCCTGTGTCATTTCCTTTGGCATGAAGTGGGAAGACTGCCTACCTTTTGCTGAGTTTTCATATAACAACAGCTATCAGGCAAGTTCAGGTAAAGCTCCGTTTGAGATTCTCTATGGCAGGAAGTGACGTACCCCGCTCAACTGGTGAGAGACAGGTGAGTGTCAGATTCTTGGGAATGACATGATTGAAGGAGCAGAAGAGATGTGTCGTGTCATTTGGGATAATCTCAAAGCAGCGCAGTCCCGTCAGAAGAGCTACTACGATAGCAAGCATCGTGACATGGCTTATCAGCCTAATGACGTCGTCTATCTTAAATTGTCTCCTATGAAGGGCACTCAACGCTTTGGCATCAAAGGGAAGCTTTCTCCTTGTTTTGTTGGGGCTTTCAGAATTGTTGGCAAGAGAGGCAACCTTGCATATCAATTAGAGCTCCCTTCAAACTTCGCCAATGTGCATGACGTGTTCCATGTCTCTCAACTCTGGAGGTGCTTCAAGACTACCGAGCGCATAGTTGATCTTCAGAATATCGACTTTCAAACCGACCTATCCTACCGTGAGCATCCAGTTGCAGTTCTTGAGACGACTGAGCGCAAGACCTGCAATAAGTCAATCAAGTTTCTCAAGGTACATTGGTCACATCATTCTGATAAAGAGGACACTTGGTAGCGCGAGGATCACCTCCATTCCGAATTTCCAGAGTTCTTTCAGTCCTAGATCTCGGGTCGAGATCTTCTTGTAGTGTGGGAGAGTTTGTAATGCCCCAGATGTAATCCTTGCCATATTGGGATCCATCCCTTCTTTGGAACCATGTTGTGGTTGTTATAAAGTCATCATTTCATGTGGTTCATCTCTTGTCATCATCTTTGCATCATGGCAGCATTCTTTTCTTTTGCATTATTTCATTCTTGTTGGTGTTGCTAGCTATGCTTGTGGTGGTGTGTGATGATGTGGAGGTTTCCAGACCATGCTTGCAAACACATTCCTTTCATTCTATGTCAAAACCTTCTCCCCCTTTTTATTTAGTTAACTTGTGTGTCAAACCTTCCTATAACCTGTTTTAAAAATGTTAAACATGTGGTGTATTATCTTGTGATGAAGGGGTAATGGACTTGTTGTTTTTAAAGCCTTATTCATTTGGGGTTTTAATAAAACAGCCTTGTTAATTACTGTTTTTAGATATAATTTAGTTGCTCCAAAAATCAGTTATGTATTTTCTTTAAATAGGGCATAATTCCCTCATGCCCCGTGTGTTCTTCTTTTTATTTTCAAAACCCTGTGTGGTAGTGGGCATTTAAGTTTGTGTTTTGTGTATTTTAAAAAGGGAAAAACCTCCCTCTTCCTCTCATAGCCGGGCGCTGCATGATGTTTGCTGTGTATCCCTTGCAACGGTGCCAGAAATAGTTGTGTCGACGGCACCAGCAGGAATCCTTCACCTACGGCTACGCCTTAAGGGACTTCCTAGGCAAGTATGCAAAGGATTTCCCCCGTGGCCTTGGAGCCTTGCGTTGGTGTTCCCTCGACGCGGAAAGGGTGATGTAGCACAGCGACGGTAAGTATTTCCCTTAGTTTGAGAACCAAGGTATCAATCCGGAGGAAGAGTATCTCAAGATCCTGCACAAACACAAAAGCTTGCACCCAACGCTATGAAGGGGTTGTCAATCCCTTATAGATTGTTTGCCAAGTGAGCACTGAAAGCAACAAAGTAACAAAGCAAAGTAAAAGCGGAGATGTAAACGATGGATGTGAATAGACCCGGGGGCCGTAGTGTTTACTAGTGGCTTCTCTCATGAAAGCAAGTAGACGGTGGGTGAACAAATTACTGTCGAGCAATTGATAGAACTGTGCAGAGTCGTAACGATATCTATGCAATGATTATTTCTATAGGCATCACGTCTGAAGCAAGTAGACCGATACTTTCTGCATCTACTACTATTACTCCACACCTTGACCGCTATCCAGCATGCATCTAGTGTATTAAGTCCATAAGAACAGAGTAACGCGTTAAGCAAGATGACATGATGTAGAGGGATAATCTCAAAGCAATGATAAAAATCCCATCTTTTTACCCTGGATGGCAACTGCTTGATGTGTGCCTTGCTGCCCCTACTGTCACTGGGAAAGGTCGCCACATGGCAGAACCCAAAACCAAGCACTTCTCCCATTGCAAGAATCATAGATCTAGTTGGCCAAACAAAACCCAAGACTGAGAGACTTACAAGGATATCAAATCATGCATATAAGAAATCAGCAAAGACTCAAATATATATCATAGATAATCTGATCACAAGTCCACAATTCATCGGATCTCGACAAACACACCGCCAAAGAAGATTGCATAGGATAGATCTCCATGAAGATCATGGAGAGCTTTGTACTGAAGATCCAAGAGAGAGACGAAGCCATCTAGCTACTAACTACAGACCCGTAGGTCTGAAGTGAACTACTCATGAGTCATTGGAGGGGTGATGATGATGATGAAGAAGCCCTCCAACTCCAAAGTCCCCTCCGGCAGGGTGCCGGGAAGGGTCTCCAGATGAGATCTTGCGGAAACAGAAGCTTGCGGCGGCGGAAAAGTATTTTCGAGGCTCCCCTGATTTTTTGCGGAATATTTGGGAATTTATAGGCCAAAGACCTAGGTCAGGGGGCGGCCAGGGTGGCCACAAGCTTGCCCACCGTCTCCTCCCCCCTAGTGGCGTGCTGGGAGCTTGTGGGCTCCCTGGAGCCCACTTGGCTTGGCCCAAAGCCCCCTATTCTTCTTCCGTTCGGGAAAAAATCATTTCGGGGTTTTTATTCCGTTTGGATTCCTTTCCAAAATCAGATTTGAAAAGAGTCAAAAACATGGAAAAAACAGGAACTCGCACTTGGCACTGAATTAATAAGTTAGTCCCAAAAATATATAAAAAGGTACATAAAACATACAAAGAAGGCAAGATAACAGCGTGAAAACACCAAGAATTATAGATATGTTTGAGACGTATGAAGCATCCCCAAGCTTAACTCCTGCTCATCCTCGAGTAGGGAAGTGATAAGAATGAATTTTTGATGCTTTCATGCTACCTAGCATAGGTGTCCTTTGTAATTCCTCTTATGTGACGTGAATGTTCAGATCCATTAGATTCAAAACAATAGTTTGCTATTGACGTGGAAACAATAGTAATTCAAGCAAACTAGCAAAGTAATCATGAACTTTCAAAATAACAAGGCCAAAAGAAAGTTATCCCTACAAAAGCATATAGTCTGGCTATGCTCTATCATCATTGCACAACGAGTTTAAATCATGCACAACCTCGGTATTGGCCAAGTAATTGTTTCACGCCTTTACTTTGTCAAACATTTTCAACTCTCACGCAATACATGAGCGTGAGCCATGGTTATATCACTATAGATGGTGTGGAATATGGTGGAGTTTGCAAGACAAAAAGGAGAAGATAGTCACATTAACTAGGCATATCAATGAGTTGTGGAGATGCTCATCAATAGATATCAATGTGAATGAGTAGGGATTGCCATACAAATGATGCACTAGAGCTACAAGTATGTGAAAGCTCTTAAAGAAAACCAGTGGGTGTGCATCCAACTTGCTTGCTCACGAAGACCTAAGGCAATTTTGAGGAAGCCTATCATTGGAATATACAAGCCAAGTTATATAATGAAAATTTCCCACTAGCTATATGGTGGTGACAAACTAGAGACTCTCAATCATGAAGATCATGGTGCTCAATATGCACAAGTGTGGAAAAAGTGGTAGCATTGTCCCTTCTCTCTTTTTCTCTCATTTTTTTTTATTTTGGTGGGCTCTTTGGCCTCTTTTTTTTATGGGCTTATTTGGCCTCTTTTATTTCCTCACATCGGACAATGCTCCAATAATGATGATCATCACACTTTCTACTCAAAACTTAGAGCAATTATGACTCTATATAAAATGCCTTCTGTAGTGTACCGTGGCAATGATCTAGCATGGCATAGACATCAATGGAAACATCATGCTAGCTATCTTACGATCATGCAAAAGCAATGTAGACGTGGTGGCACATGTCATGGTGGTAGTTGCATGGCAATATATCTCGGAATGACTTTGAAAAAAACCATAGTAGGTAGGTATGGTGGCTGTTTTGAGGGAGGCTAATGGTGGGTTTTGTGCACCGGCGAAAGTTGCACGACACTAAGAAGATAGTGATGGTGGAAGGTCAAAGTGCATCTAAACCCTGGACTCAACATTAGTCATGAAGAACTCATATACTTGTTGCAAAAGTTTTATTAGTAATCGAAACAAAGAATTCAACGCATACTCCTAGGGGAAGGGTTGGTAGGTATAAACCATCGCGCGATCCCAACCGCCACGCAAAGGATGACAATCAATATACTAATCATGCTCAGATTTCATCACATAGCGGTTCACCATACGTGCATGCTACGGGAATCACTAACTTCAACACAAGTATTTCTAGATCCACAACACCTTACTAGCATGACTTCAATATTACCATAACCACAACTCAAAACTAATTGAGATGAATCAAACTTCTCTAACTATTCAATGCACATGAAGGTGGAAGTTTTCATATCCCTTTGGATAACTACCCCTTTTGAGACTACTTTCAAAGCATAGATCAACTACCAAGCCACGCACCGCTGTGCTCTAAAAGATATAAGTGAAGCACATAGAGCAAAAGTATCTAGCTCAAAAGATATAAGTGAAGCACATGTGAGTTGAATTGTCTACCAGAAGATATAAGTGAAGCTCGACAAAATCACGGTGAGTGCATGTATCTCTCTCTAGGTGTGCAGCAAGGATGATTGTGACACAACAAAAAATAAAAGACTCCTACGATACAAGACGCTCCAAGCAAAAAACACATAACATGTGGTGAATAAAAATATAGCCCCAAGTAACGTTACCGATTGATTGAAGACGAGAGAGGGGATGCCTTCCCGGGGCATCCCCAAGCTTAGGCTTTTACGGCATCCTTGAATCTATTGGGGTGCCTTGGGCATCCCCAAGCTTGAGCTCTTGCCACTCTTTATTTTTTTGTCCATAACAACTTCACCCAAAACTTGAAAACTTCACAACACGAAACTTAAACAGAAACTCGTGATAACATTAGTACAAGAAAGCAAACCACCACTTCCTTAGGTACTGTAGAAAACTCAAATTCTACTTGTGCTGATGTTGGGTTACTGTACTTTCAATCTTCCATGGCTAATACCCCCCGATAGTATCCATAGTTTCATCAAAATAAGCAACCAACACAACAAAAACAGAATCTCTTAACAGCAGACCAGTCTGTAGCAATCTGTATGTGTCGTATACCTCTGGTACCTCAACAATTCTGAAACATTAACAAAATCTGAAGAATTTGCATAGCAATCAGCAGCAAAAAGAATCAACTCAAAAGCTCTTACAGAAAAAAAAATTCTTTTCGTGAGCAGAAAGTTTCTGTCTTTTCCAGCATGACCAAACGATCATCCCCAAGACTAATCATAACGGTTTTGCTTGGCACAAACGCAAAAAGAAACACAAAAAACACAATCATAACAGAATTATGGAAGTGTGGAAAACACAAAACAGAAAGAAAAAGGATAGATTCGTTGGGTTGCCTCCCAACAAGCGCTTATGTTGAACGCCCTTAGCTAGGCATTCAATGATGCTCTCACAAAAGACAAGAATTGAAGCACAACGAGAGCATCCTAAAGCATGTGAAAACCACATCTAAGTCTAACATACTTCCTATGAATAGGCATTTTATAGGAAAACAGATTGTCAAGACAACCAATAGTTGCCATATGCAAGGAAGAAGAAAGAGACAATAGCAATCTCAACATAACGAGAGGTAGTTTGCTAACATGAGAGTTTCTACCACAATATTTTCCTCTCTCATAGCAATTACATGTGGGATCATATTCAAATTCAACAATATAGCTATCCCATAGGATATTCTTTTCATGATCCACATGCATGCAAAGTTGACTCTCTTCAAAAATAGTGGGATTATCATCAACCAAAGTCATGACGTCTCCAAACCCACTTCCAATATTATTGCAAATATCATATTCATCATGGGGTTTGAACAAATTTTCAAGATCATAAGAAAGATCATCACCCCAATCATGATTATTGCAACAAGTAGTGGTCAAAGCAAAACTAGCATCCCCAAGCTTAGGGTTTTGCATATTTTCAGCATGATTTTCACTAATAAGATTTATAGTGAAACCATTGCAATCATGCTTTTCATCCAAGGAGCCCTCGTGAATCACTTCATGACTTTCTTCCTCACAATTTTCAGATTCACGCATCTTACGCAAAACTCCAAAGAAATAGTTAATTGCCCTCAACTCACTAGCAATTTGTTCCACACGAGTGGGTCTCTTAAAGAGACTAGCAAGTGGATGAGGATCCATATCACTAGATTTTCAGCAAGCGAAGATGCAAGCATATTGAGGGCACGTGGCACACAAGAGAACAGAAAGCAAGCGAGAGAAAAAGGCGAACGAAAAAAGGCAAAGGAGGAAGGCAAATGAAAACGGCAAAAGTGAAGTGGGGGAGAGGAAAACGAGTGGCAAATGGCAACAAAAGTAAATGCAAGAGAAGAGTTTGTGAGACCTACTTGGATAGATCTTGATTTCTCCTCCCCGGCAACGGCGCCAGAAATACTTCTGATGTTTGCTGTGTATCCCTTGCAACAGCGCCAGAAATAGTTGTGTCGACGGCACCAGGAATCCTTCAGCTACGGCTAGGCCTTAAGGGACTTCCTAGGCAAGTATGCAAAGGATTTCCCCCGTGGCCTTGGAGCCTTGCGTTGGTGTTCCCTCAAAGCGGAAGGGTGATGTAGCACAGCGACGGTAAGTATTTCCCTCAGTTTGAGAACCAAGGTATCAATCCGGCGGAAGAGTATCTCAAGATCCTGCACAAACACAAAAGCTTGCACCCAACGCTATGAAGGGGTTGTCAATCCCTTATAGATTGTTTGCGAAGTGAGAACTGAAAGCAACAAAGTAACAAAGTAAAGTAAAAGAGGAGATGTAAACGATGGATGTGAATAGACCTGGGGGCCGTAGTGTTTACTAGTGGCTTCTCTCATGAAAGCAAGTAGACAGTGGGTGAACAAATTACTGTCGAGCAATTGATAGAACTGTGCAGAGTCGTGACGATATCTATGCAATGATTATTTTGATAGGCATCACGTTCGAAACAAGTAGACCAATACTTGCTGCATCTACTACTATTACTCCACACGTCGACCACTGTCCAGCATGCATCTAGTGTATTAAGTCCATAAGAACAGAGTAACGCCTTAAGAAAGATGACATGATGTAGAGGGATAATCTCAAACCAATGATAAAAACCCCATCTTTTTACCCTTGATGGCAACTACTTGATGTGTGCCTTGCTGCCCTACTATCACTGGGAAAGGTCACCATATGGCAGAACCAAAAACCAAGCACTTCTCCCATTGCAAGAATCATAGATCTAGTTGGCCAAACAAAACCCAAGACTCGGAGAGACTTACAAGGATATCAAATCATGCATATAAGAAATCAGAAAAGACTCCAATATATATCATTGATAATCTCATCACAAGTCCACAATTCATCGTATCTCGACAAACACACCGCTAAAGAAGATTACATCGGATAGAGATCCATGAAGATCATGGAGAACTTTGTATTGAAGATCCAAGAGAGAGAAGAAGCCATCTAGCTACTAACTACGGACCCGTAGGTCTGAAGTGTACTACTCACGACTCATTGGAGGGGCGATGATGATGATGAAGAAGCCCTCCAACTCCAAAGTCCCCTCCGGCAGGGTGCCGAGAAGGGTCTCCACATGAGATCTCGCGGAAACGGAAGCTTGCGGCGGCGGAAAAGTATTTTCGAGGGTCCCCTAATTTTTTGCGGAATATTTGGGCATTTCTAGGCCAAAGACCTAGGTCAGGGGGCAGCCAGGGTGGCCACAAGCTTGCCCACCGCCGCCTCCCCCCTGGTGGCGTGGTGGGAGCTTGTGGGCTCCCTGGAGCCCACCTGGCTTGGCCCAAAAGCCCGCTGGTCTTCTTCCGTTCGGGAAAAAATCATTTCGGGGTTTTTATTCCATTTGGACTCCGTTCCAAAATCAGATATGAAAACTGTCAAAAACACGGAAAAAACAGGAACTGGCACTTGGCACTGAATTAATAAGTTAGTTCCAAAAAGATATAAAAAGGTACATAAAACATACAAAGAAGGCAAGATAACAGCGTGAAAACATCAAAAAATATAGATACGTTTGAGACGTATCACTGCATAAGTAGTGGGCAGGCTCCCTCTTTTGTTTCGTGGGCCGCCTCACCTCCCTCCTCTCGCACGCGGCCCGCAGCTCTCTCCTTCTTCCCTCCTGGTTATCGTCACCACTGTACGACTCCACCACCACCACCGATCCCTTTCCCTCTCCGATCCAGTGGCTCCAAGCACGCACCCCGAGGCATCTAAGCAGCTAGACGCTCCTCCTCGCGACCCTAGCTCCATTTCCCCCCTCCTCTCTCTCCCTTGCGCCATCAGGGGCGCTCTCGAGCTCTCCACTGCCATGGTGGGCTCCTGTTGAGGTCGTCGCCGGAGGATATGCACCTCGTCTTCTTCCCCGACCGGACCAGGATCAAGCGGAGGTCGCGGGAGTTCCATTCCCGAAGAGATCACGCGACGGGAGCGGCTACGTCGATGGCACCGACGACACCTTCTTCCTCCACTCCAGGGGTCTCCTTGTGCGCCTCATCATCGAGCTCATCTACCACTCCAAGCGTGAGCTCCCTCTCCTCTGCACCCTAGGTGAGGCGCGGCTTCCCTCTCTTCCCCTCTCCGCGCGTAGCGTGCTGCCGGCGTGCTTGTGCACCGGTGAACTTCATCGCCGGCGCCTCTCAGCGAAAGCAGAGCAAGGCCCCGCCTTTTCAAGCTTACTTGGCGTGGGTTCCCCTGTCGGTCAGTAGCACAGCACCAGGTCGACTGGTTTAGGCCCGCGCACAGAACCATCAAGTCAGGGGTTCGAATCCCTGGCGCAGTCCCTTTTGTTATTTGCTTTCCGTTAGCTTTCGGCATCACGTTAGGCTAGTAGATCTGGGTTGCTCCTTGTTACAGAGCGCACGCCCGCGCCTAGCCCAGTGGTGATGGTGTGTTGTTGCACCAGGGAGGTCCTGGGTTTGATCCCAGCATCTCCCCTTTTTTTCCTTTTACTGTTTTAGTTTCTTTTGCCTTGTGCATTTTGTTTTCTTTTAGAAACCTGCCAGGGTTGTTGTTTGGTATTTTTCCTAATGCTTAGGAGATTGTAGTGTGGGTGTCTAAGTGTGTATGTGTGTATGTGTGCATGAGGTTGTGTGTGTCTGTTGGAGATGTGTGTGTATGTGTGTATGTGTTACACACACACACTTGTGCAAGTATGCACAAACACATGAAAGTGTGCATCTCCACATGTAGTGGGTGATTCTTCTATGTGTGTGTAGGTGTAGGTTGGTGTGCATGTGTGTGTGTGCTCATGTGCTCATGTGTATGTGTGATCATAAGGTGTGTGGTTGAACACATCCCTACTTGTGGTTATTGTGTTTGGATGCTATGCCTAGTTAGGGTGATCTTGTCCTAGTGCAAATGCATGTGTAGGTGATGCATAGGACAACTTTTACATGTGACTAATAGACAATTGTAGCTCATGTGATTCTTGGTGATATTTTTGAGCTAGCTTTGTGCAATGTTGTTATATGCAAGTACCCATGTTTGACATATGGATTTGGGGTATAATTATCCTAGGAATCCATTGGTGCAATCATATTTCACTTTGGAGCACTTCATAGAAATTGTTATTTTCTGTTGAGATGCCATGTTTAGTGCTTTGTATTAGGTGGTGCCTTGACCCTTTGAGGATGAATCCTTGATGTAGTGGTAGTGGGTGAACCCCTCTACAACATGTGGTCTTTGTTTTCTTCTTAGGAATTTGTATGCACCTATTGTGCCGTGTCAAAGTTGACATTTGGCTGAAACTGACAGATTTGTGAGACCTTGTGATTTTCACTAAGTCTAGGAATCTGATGTTATTTTCTTCCTGTGTTTTCTTGGATGAATTAGCTCCTATGTTCGGAATCAGCCCATGCAACAAACTAAAGTTTGTGAGCTTTCATGTTTGTCTAGCTCCCTGTTAAATTTCATGCTTATGCACTTCCTGTAGATATCATTTTGGAGGCTGCCAATATGCTTCAGAGCATAAGCAGCTGGTGAAAATCTGTGATTTTCACTAAGTCCCAGAATCTGTGATTTTTCGTCCAAGTTAGTGCCTATAGATGTGCTCATGGATGATTATTTTGCATTAGCTTCTTGCACAGAGTTGTATTGCTTTTGGATGGCTTTTGCCTCATGTCTTCTTTGAATCATTTAGATGACTGTAGCTACTTTAAATATTGCAGACAAACTGCTATGTTGTTGTTGAAAACAGATTGCATCATTGTGTTGATTTGAAGCTTGTGTGGGCATTGTTGGTGGTGTGGTGTGTTCCCATGCACCACCCCACTTATAGTTTGTTTCTTGATCATGTGGCAACCTGGTTACACTAGGGGAGTGCCATTGGAGTTTGTTTGTGGCTGAATTGAACAGTAGGTCTCCATAACTTGTTTCGTAGTTTTCGGTTGACCTGTAACTCCGTTCTCTACGTTCTTTATATGTTTTTTCATCGTTTTCTCGTGATGCACATGGTCATTCCATATTCATGCATGTAAAGATAACTTAATATGAGGTTCTGTCCAGAATTCAATTAACTCAACTAATGCATATGGAAATGACTAGAATAGTGATGCTTGCTTCCTTCTTTACACATGCATCATATTGCTTGTTGCATTATGTTGTGTTGGTGTTCATTGGATGTTATCTTATCTTGTGTAGTATCGGGATCGGAGAGCAAATATGTGGATTCTGGAGAGTACGTGCAGGAAGATCAAGAGCAGTTCCAAGCTGAAGAAATCACAGGCAAGAAGTCCGTGACCTTGATACCGTATCTAGCTTTGTTATGCTTAGAATCACGTTTCCTTCGATACATGCTCGCTGCCTACCACTTGATATAAATGCTACCTGTCTTTGCCATGAACCCCAAACACCTCCCTCTCCTAGCTAATGTCGTTTGGCTAAGTAGGCTTGCTAAACCTATAATGAGTAGCTTTGCTAGTTGCAGGTGCCACTGTCTCATGAGATAACATGAGTATTTTGATATCATTATGTTTAAACTCCTATTTAAATAATGCACCTATATACTTGATAAATGACGGAAGTCCTAGCCTTTTCCCGGGTGATTTGTTCCGTTATTTCCCCCTTAGTTTTGGTTACAGGTGTTTGATTCCATAACTAATCGCTCCTAACACGTTCGGGGTTGTTATGGGGACCCCCTTGATAAATCGTGTAGTGTTAAGGCTTGTCCGGCAGGACCCAACATTGGTTTTAATCTGCTAACCACCTAATAATAATTTGCATAGGGAATAGCTACCCCGAGTATTTAATCAACAACCCGGGCCAGTGCTCCTCATGAGTGTTGGTCCAAATTGAGCAGACTAGGGGGCCACCACGGGGAGACTCGAGGTTTGGTTTAACCCGTAGTGTGACTCATCCATCATGTCATGAGACTGAGATACGCGGCTCTTATCGGGGTTGTCGACATGACGGGAGGTCCTGCTAGATTTGTCTTACCTTAGCGATATATCTTGCGTATAGGAATCCCGGTGAAACTTTGGGTCTCCTCAAAGTTGAGGTTTTCCTCTAAGGACTCCGACGAGATCACGAGTTTCGTGATAGAGGATTACATTGCGGCCCATGGCAGTTTGTGATGGACTAGTTGGAGCACCCCTATAGGGTTTAATCTTTTGGAAAGTCGTGCTCGCGGTTATGTGGTAAATGTCGATATTTTGTTAACATCCGGTTTTAGACAACTTGAAGTAACTCTAATAAAACTGCCAATTGTGTGCGTAACCGTGACTGTCTCCTTCGGAGATCGCTCTTCGATCGAGAACACGATGGGGTTATGTTTGACGTAAGTAGGTGTTCAGGATCACTTAGTGGTCGTCTAGTCTTTGATTGCTCGCGTAGACCACCATATGATTACTCTGATCATCGAAAGTTAGCCACCATATGTGCTTAGGTTGCTGCAAACTCATAAACTAAACCTTCCTCACCTAATAACTTGGCTAGATTCAGTACCAAGGTCATTAATTAGATTGCTGAGTCCCCGTGGCTCACAAATTGCTACAAACCCCAACAGGTATAGGTACGCCCGACGCGGGAGATCCTGATGATAACCAGCTAAAGTGGGAGTTCGATGAGGTCTCTGGCCGTCTGTATGTGAACTATCCGGATGGCTGAGGCCGTGGTCGTGATCGTGGGCTAGCATGCGACATGTCTTAGATTATCTGCTTTTCTGTTAAGGTCCGTAGCTGGACCTGCTACTACTGTGAATAATGTGTGTCTGTAAGCTATATGATATATTCTTAACAGATGGCAAGTGTGTGCCCTACTTGTTACTCTTTAATTATGTATTGTGATGATTATCCCATTTGCGAAACGCGTAGATGTGCCCCTTTCCCCTTTTGAGGCATCGCCCCCAAATAAGGAAAGGGCTGCATCTTAGTCGTTACATTTCACATGCAACATCTATAACCTTTGGAAAGTAGCAACATATACGGTAAATAGACACATGAACTTCACCTAGAAAACCGTTGAAGCGGAAGGCGGATATTGAGCCCTCAATAATGTTTAAGGTCTTTGCAAGTTTAGGCTAGTGCATGTGGATGATTTCCCGCCCATACTTAGTCCTCTTGAGGAAGACTTCAAGATTATACCATGGGTGTTGTATACCTTTCTTGCTTCTTGACCATACAGGTGGTTTGAGATATAATCATCGATGAACTGCTTCAGAAAGGACTAGAAACAAAGATATGAATAAATATATTTTGTAAATTTTTAAATGGTGCAAAGGAAAAAATACAAGGTAAAATATATAGTACCATCCTATAGTTGACAGATGTCTTCTTTATTGTGTAGACAAACAACTTGTTGGTTTTTTGTTGCTAGTTTCTTTATCTTAACACTCTTAACGAGTTTATTAATTTGACTGATATTCATGGACACCTCATTTCATCACATGCAAAATGGGTCGAGTAGTGGGTCTACCCATCTTACAGCAGGACCTACATGTGCAAGACCAATTTAAGAAAAATCTAAATATTAGAATGGTTCCTGCAATTGCACAATAATGTGCTATTAGCCAATAGACACTGCATGTGCAAACCTCGAAAGTAAACTTCAGTGTCTCCCACTGTTTCCCCTACAACGTATATTAGATAGATACTCATCACGTTAAGTGAGATTTGGCATACTACAAGTAAAATATGTTAATGAAAAAGAAACACATCGTAGATCCAATAGATTAATTCGAGCCACATGGAAAAGCGAATTATCTAAACCAAGCGTGCTAAGAACTTGGAAATATAGAAATTGCATATGCTTCACATGTATTTACGACATCCAAATTATATTTATTCTCATATGCATAACAATACAAAATTTTACCCGCAATAATCGAATATCACATTGCAGAATTGAACCAAACAGTTAAATAATCAGCACAACCGATGACCAAACAGTTAACTGAGCACCACATTCCATAATAGAACGTACTAGAAGATCATACTTCATAGTAGCATTACATTCGAAAATTCACTAGAATTTATATAGGAAAGGCATGAGCAGCACATGCAACAGGTAAACCGAACAGGCTTAACCGGCGTAGCTAGCTGAATGTAAGTCCTTAGTAAGCTAAAAACAAGATACTTCTCGTCATCAAATATATTGATGACGACAGACTTGTTAAACTTGGAAGAGGTCGAGGCCTCCACATTATAGGATCCCTCCTTGTAGTTGTGAGTCGCGTTAAACTTTTTGGGAACTGATACTTGTGATCTATGTTGGATTTTATCACTACAAGAAATATGTCAACTTGTGACCTTCTCTTAGTGACCCCTGATGAATTGGCCGTAAATCCACGACCGTTTCGCTAGGAAGGGCTCAAACCTTGAAATCGCCTTGCACCAAATGGTCATAAAGCACACAATAGTGGTCGACGACCGTATTTCTACCCGATTACGACCAATATAAATGGTAATGAGGTTGTGAACGTGGATGCATTGGTGAGAGATCAATAGAAGAGGTGCCTAGAGGGGGGGTGAATAGACTACTTGCATAAATTAAAATCCTAGCCTTTATCCAAATTAATGATTGGAAGACTTTAGCGATTCTAACAAGTCTAGTGCACGCAAGGCATGCTAGTCAAAAATATGGCAGCGGAAAAGACTATGCACATGTAGTAAGGAGTAGAGTTTAGGAAGATCAAACACGAAGAGGTTGACACGGTGATTTTTGGCATAGTTCCGACAGGTGGCGCTATCATACAACCATGTTAGTGGAGACTTCAACCCATGGAGGGTAACAACTGTGAGAGTCCACGGAGGGCTCCACCCACAAGGGGTCCATGAAGAAGCGGCCTTGTCTGTTCCACCACGGCCTCTGTCCACACAGGAGTAGCCTCACTCACGATAGACCTTTACGAAGTAGGCGATCTCCTTGCCCTTACACACAACTTGGTTCAACTCCACAACATGAAGTAGGAGGCTCCCAAGCATCACCTTACCAATCTAGGAGGCACCACCCTCCAAAAGGTAATAGATGTGGTAGAACGATGAACTCCTTGCTCTTGTGATTCTAAAGATAGTCTCCTCAACACTCAATCACTCTCTCTCATATTTGGCAGGGGTTGGAGAGATTGTTCTTGTGGAAAGCAACTTGGGGATGCAAGAAATCAAGGTTCAAATGGTTGGAATGGAATCTCTTGATCTCAACACATGAGTAGGTGTCTCTCTCAGAAACATGGATCTGGCAAGTGTAAGTGTGTTTTGAGTGCATCCTCTGCGAATGAGAGGTAGGTGGTGGGTATATATAGGCATCTCCCAAAATCCAACAGTTACAACATTATTGACCAACTCGGTGACAACGAAATGTTAATCTCGGTTGTACCGAGTTGCACTCAATGTGGCAACTTTGAATTCTTGGTGAGACCGATATATAAATCTCGGTGGTACCGATACGATGACCTAGAATGGTTTCCAAACTCGGTGAGGCCAATTTAAAATTCAGAATTTCCAAAACATGAAATTATGTTAACCGAAAGTTGGTCACCCAATCTCGGTGGTACCGATAGGAATGTTGGTTGTACCGAGATGGTGGGTTTGGCATATGATGTGTCTAAGTGTAAAATCGATATAGCCGAGTGAGAAATGTTGGTGGTACCGATTTATCATATTTGGCTTGGGACAAATATTTGTTTTGGGAAAGTGGCTGAGTACTTTTAGTGGCTATATCTAAGCATTTGAGCAACCAATTCATCATGATACCTCATCCCATTTTAATAGTATTAGCTTTCCTATGGATTCAAAAGTTATTTCTCACAAAGTGTAAAATGAAGAGTCTTCTTGCTTGAAGCTGGAGCCAATCCTAGTCCTTCCTTCATCAAGGGAAAACTGCACACAATCCTTTAGCCAAAGCTCTGTGTGGACTATACCTGAAATATACTAGGTAAAAGTGTTAGTCCAAGAGACAATGTATGTTTCCATGAATTATCAAAACCACCAAGGGAGCATATGTGCTTTCAATCTCCCCTTTTTGGTAATTAATGACAACATACAATCACAGCTTTAAATAAAGAGAGGCGTTAGAATATAATAGCTTTGAAAGATACATGACTAGTATAAGGTCCCTCTAAATGTGTGCAATCCTTTTCAAAGGATAGTTGCTTTGGATTGCATGGGCACACCATGGTAGAGGGACAAGACAAGCCATATAGTTCTTGGCTATATGCATCAAACATATGTGAATGAAGAACTTCCATCTTCAAGACTCACTCTTGCAAACAATACATGCAAGAGACAAGAGATCATCGTGAACAAGGATATGATGCATATACTTACCTTCATGTTCGTGAGCGTCTTATCAGCAGGAGTACACTTGGGAAACAGATGTTTGATAACACAAGAGTACTCTATTGTGAAAATTCAAAGAGCTTCAAAAGTACCAAGATATTGAATACATATTGAAAATATTATTTGATGATAGATATGTATCCAAGAGAATTTAGAACTTTCTCCCCTAAGGATGAATATGTAAGAATTTCCTCTCCCCGTGAATCATAGCATGTGAATATTGGGAGTAGGTAGGGAAAGACAAGTTCAATCAAAAGATAGTGATAGAATAGGGATATCTGAAACAATTCTATCTCCCTCCCCCTTAATATGTAAGATTTGATACATCTCCCTTTAGGTAGATCTCCCCTTAGGCAGACCTTCCCTTAGGAACATATATATCCCCCAATTGATATTTCTCCCTCTTTTGTGTAAGCTTATTAGTGATATTTCTCCCACTTTATATAGGTTTATTAGAAGCGTTGATAATATTTCTCCCCCTTTGGCATTAATTGACAAAAACGTCACAGGGTAAGGGATCATTGAGAGAAAGGAATCCTTGATTCTTCTCTCTTTGATAAGGGTTCCTTGAAAGTTCTGCCCCTTTAATATGGATAAGAGTTCCTTGAACTATCTCCCCCTATGTTTGGGATCCTGGATGATTCTCCCTATTATATTGTGTGTGATCATTGAGGTTGTCTCCCCCTAGAGATGTTTTCTCCCCCTAGAAAATAATGTAAACTGTTTTTGTTTCCCAAAATGTTCAATAAGATCTTAGATGGTAATGAAACTTGGGATTATTGACAATCTTTCTCCCTCTAAGGCAAAATTCCAGAAAGTATCAGAAAATCAAAGGCAGTGATAATATCAGAGTCAGGCAATATGATTTGGTAGAACCGAGAATGAAAACCGGCCTCTCGGAGAAATCGGTTGGACTGAGTTTCCTAGATTGGTGAAACGAAGTTGCAATAAAAATCAACTCCTTAACTAAAAAATAGACATAAAATAATCAAAATATTGTTATAAGATTCCAATAATGAAATAAAACGTAAAACAACACCAAATAATAAGTTTTTTAATGTCTTCATATCACTTGAGTTGCTTTACCTCGTGACTTGGTGTAAAGCTTTATCATGGATATGAGTACATACCTTCGAATGATGTTGATGACATGGCATGTAGGTGATCTTCTTGTGGATGCTCCAAGTTGATGAAGATCATCTTGAGTTAGGAGCAACCCTTGTCGTTTTGGTTCACTTTTCACCTACAATGGTTAGTCATGCAAGGAAGAACATAATATATCCAAATGCCATGAGTGAATTTCATCATCATATAGTTGTCAAGGATATGATTTTGTTGTCTTCTTCCTACATCTCCAAAGAAGGATTGTTGATACTTGGCCATGGCAAGATTGCTTTTGATGTGAGTTGATGGAAATCTTGTGAATTTATTTCTTCCAAGTACCTACAAAAGGGTAGATGCAATAGAAGGGAGCATAGTTTTCCAAGATATAAGATATTGTTAAATCAATGGCATCAAGGAATAGACAGTCCATCTCATGCCCTTACATGCATCTGAGTGAGTCTATCTCAAGTTTGAAGCATCAATGATGTTCAACTCACTCCTCAAATGAAATAATACTTTCTCATCAAATGGTTTGGTAAAGATATCAGCTAATTGTTTGTCGGCACGAACATGCTTAAGATCTATATCTCCTTTACCAATATGATCGTGAATGAAATGATGTCGCACTTGAATATGTTTTGTTCCAGAGTGTTGAACAAGATTATAGAAAATTTTAATATCACTTTCATTGTCACACAACAATGGAACATTTCTAACATGAATGCCATAATCCTTAAGGGTTTGAGTCAGCCATAGTAATTGCGCACATCATGATCCGGCGGCTATATATTCAGCTTCGGAAGTAGAAAGATACTGAGTTTTGTTTCTTGGATGACCAAGACACAAGATATCACCCAAGAGATTGACATGTACCCGAGGTGGATTTTCTATCAACCTTGACTCCGACATAGTGTGAGTCGGAATAACCAACAAGATTAAAAGAAGATCCCTTGGGATACCATATGCCAAAGTTTGGAGTATCTATTAGGTATCTCACGATTTTTTAATAGCCAATAGATGACACTCTTTAGGTGTCGCTTGATATCGGGCACACATGCAAACACTCAACATGATATGAGGATGGGAGGCACATAGATATACCAATGAATCAATCATTGATCAATAAACTCTTTGATCAATCGGTTTGTCCTCCTTAGTGAGGTCAATATGTCCACTATTAGGCATGTGGGTTCTCATACCTTTGCACTCTTGCATATTGAACTTCATTATTAAGTCCTTGATGTACTTGGTTTGAGAGATAAATGTACCTTCAACTCGCACATCATTGACATCTCTTATTTCTGTGACATCAACTTTCCAAACTTTTCACCAAAATGTGGGTTAGTAGAACCAAAGGTAATATCATCCATATATATTGGGCACACAAATAGTTCTCCATTAACTATTTTAGTGAATAAGGTTGCATCAATTTTACCAATCTCAAAACCCATTTCAATGAGCAACTTCATTAGTCATTTATACCAAGCTCTAGGGGCTTTGTTTAAGACCATATAAAGCTTTACAGAGTTTGTAAACATGATTAGGTTTCTTGGGGTTCACAAAGCAGGGAGGTTTTTTCACAAAAACCTCCTCCTCAACTTAACCATTTAGAAAAGTACTTTTGATATCCATTTGGTAAAGAGTAATATCTTCGTGATTGGCATAGGCGAGAAGAATGCAAATGGCTTCAAATCTAGCAATGAGGGCATAAGTATCACCATAGTCCATACCTTCAACTTGTGTGTATACTTGGGATACGAGACGCGCCTTGTTGCGTACAACTTGTCCATCTTCATCTTGCTTGTTCCGAAACACCCATCTTGTACCGATGATGTTGTGCTCATCTTTGGGATTTTCAACAAGTTTTCACACTTGATTCCTCCCGAAGTTGTGTAGTTCTTCGTACATGGCATTTATCCAATCCAGGTTTTGAAGGGTTTCTTCTACCTTCGAAGGGTCAATGCTAGTGATAAAAGAATATTGCACGCAAAAGTTAGGTAAACGAGATTTAAAACGAGTGATTCTCCCGGTTTGTATGTCACCGAAGATTTGATTCACTGGATAATCTTTGTCCACTCTTGCTCGAACTCGTGATAGCTCCTTCTCGTTGGATGGTGAAGATTTTTCATCATCATCAGCTTGCACGTTGTCGTTGACGGTGTCATATCCTTGAGGTGGTGGTGAGGAAGGTTGAGGTGGATCATCAGGATGTACTTCTTCCTCTTTTTCCTCATGTCGTGTTCCGCTTGTGGATGCCTCCATGCCGTTTTGTGGTTTGCCTTGAGGCGAAGTAGGGGATCCCATTTGAATTGATGAAGTACTTTCCTTCACCTCTATGGGACGAATCTTGCCGATAGGTAGATCTTGGATGGATTCTAAAGGTTCCTTATCACCTACATCATATGGCAATTGTTCGACTTGAGAACCTTTAGATTCATCAAAATTCACATATATCGTCTCTTCAACTTTTTGAGTGAAGCTGTTGTAGACACGATAAGTGTGAGAGCTTAAGCCGTAACCAAGTAGGGAACCTTCATGAGATTTAGGAGCAAATGTAGCGCGAGGATGCTTATCAAGAATGTAATAGTGAGTAGGTCATATGCCGCTTTACCGAGAAGCTTGTGTAAGTAGAGTCAGTTTATTGCATGGCAAGCTGACGGGGGGATAACCCCGGGGGAGGATCATCGAGCCTTCTCCTTTGCCTTCTACATTGAAGGAAAAGCACAACTCGTTCTATACGACCTAATCCCCTGGCCGACTAGCAAACCCCTGCCATCTAGGGGCGAGACGGCCAAATCCCTCTGGCCGGCTAGGAAGCCCCTGCCAGCTAGGGGTGAGACGGCTACCTCCCTTTGCCCGCCTAGGACGCGCTGGCCAGCTAGAGGCGAGACGGTCATTTCTTGGCTGGCTAGCGAGTCCACTAGCCGGCCAGGGAGCTCAAGTCACATCAGATTGTAGGTCATGACGAGACCCTACGATCAAAGCTGCGTACACGTTAGCACGGGTACAAGATTGGAGCGCATGGTAGGTATAGTGTTAGCGGCCATGCTGCTGACCTACTCCGACTCCGATCCGTCATCCCTGCACAGTGTCAGCCCATCAAACGCCCACTCCATTACCACACTCGGCGTGGGAACAGTGGAGACGGCCGTACTCGCATCCCATGAAGAATCTCGCAAGACGACGTCGGACGTACTACACGTGTCATGCGTCGGCCTTACGCGAGAGCTTCATTGTCTAGCCGGTGGGTCCCATAGCCAGATGGGACCTTGCAGCAAGTGGGCCCCTCCAGCGACAAGACAAGACCCCTATGGACCCCCTGGCCATTTGGGTCCCACCTTTGTACTTTTATCCTTATTATAGGTCGATGGGTTTGTCTATAAAACCCCTCGACCCCCTCCATGCAGAGCGTCGGTCAATCCTTCACACACACACACACACACCCATACAAGAGAGGCAGTAACAAGCTCACAGCTCCTTCTTCCTCCTCTGTCGAACAGCTCAAGGAGCAAATTGTAGCCTCTCTAACGCATTATACATTCCGACGGGACTAGGGGTATTATCTCTACAGAGAGCCCTGAACCTGGGTACATTGTGCATTCCTCTATTGTACCAACCTCGTTCCCAGAGCCAGTCGGTGTCCTTTCGGTCTCCACCTCATCTCTTTAGCCTACCCATGGCTTTTGTCGTGAGTAAACACCAACATTTGGCGCCGACCGTGGGGCTGTCCGCGACATCGGCCGGAGTTATGCTTTGGGCGGGGCCCTTTGCCAACACCGCCGGATGCTTCGCGTCTGGATCGATCAGCATGCCCGTGGAGCCTGCCCTAGAGGAGGTTTCCGCGATGCTAGTTGATATTCCAGTCCTTCTCATGGACTCTGATGAGGAGTCTGACGACGAGTCGCTCTCTAGCGTCGTCATCTCTGGGGTTGCGAACCTCGGCGTTCTCTTCAGCGCGCCTCGATGTTGAGCCTCGCTATCTCGGCGAGGGCATCGACATCAACGCGCTTTGCGCTAGCTTCAGCAGGCTCTCCCATGAGGAGGCACATGCGCATGACGAGTACCCTAGCGAGGTGCTTGTTTTCAACGGACCGCCATCGTCTGCCCCACACCACGTCGCTGTCGTCTCCAACCTCATGGAGGTGACGATCATTGGTGGTGGCACCAGCAAGCCACACGGCAAGGCAAAGTAGAGGCGGCTGACCCTGTTGCGGGTGCTTCCGACACGCTTCATGCTTCCCTTGCCGGCTTAAGATACCTATTGCCACCTCCGCAAACCACACCGATGCACATGCCTCGCTCGAGGAGGCCCGCAGGCAGATCTTGGAGGAGGGCTTCATCATCGTCGCTGCCAAATGACGGATGGAGGCCGCGCGGCGTGAGTATAACTGCACTTACTGCCTCACTCCGGCTGCAGATGGTCCTAGCCGGCTCGGCGCGGTACGCGTCCAGTGCCGGGTCATTGCCGATATCCTAGGTGGCAAGCACCCCATCTACGATACCCCTGATGACCCACAAGTATAGGGGATCAATCGTAGTCCTTTCGATAAGTAAGAGTGTCAAACCCGACGAGGAGGAGGAGGCTCTGATAAACGGTTTTCAGCAAGGTAATAACTGCAAGCACTGAAAGTAGCGGTAACAAGTGACGGTGTAGTGAGGTGAAACGTAGCAAGCGAAAAGTAACAAGTAACAAGTAGTAGCAACGGTGCAGAAAAGTGGCCCAATCCCTTTTGTAGCAAGGGACAAGCCGGAACAAAGTCTTATACGAGGAAAAACGCTCCCGAGGACACCCGGGAATTTCTGTCATGCTAGTTTCATCATGTTCATATGATTCACGTTCGTTACGTTGATAGTTTGATATGTGGGTGGCTCGGCGCTTGGGTACTGCCCTTACTTGGACAAGTGTCCCACTTATGATTAACCTCTCTCGCAAGAATCCGCAACTACGAAAGAAGAATTAAGACAACGTCTAACCATAGTATGAAACTAGTGGATCCAAATCAGCCCCTTACGAAGCAACGCATAGACTGGGGTTTAAGCTTCTGTCACTCTAGCAACCCATCATCTACTTACTACTCCCCAATGCCTTCCTCTAGGCCCAAATATGGTGAAGTGTTATGTAGTCGACGTTCACATAACACCACTAGAGGAAAAACAACAGACAACATATCAAAATACCGAACGAATACCAAATTCACATGACTATTATTAGCATGACTTATCCCATGTCCTCAGGAAAAAAGTAACTACTCACAAAGCATAATCATAATCATGATCAGAGGTGTAATGAATACCATCAAGGATCTGAACATAAGCTCTTCCACCAAGTAATCCAACTAGCATCAACTACAAAGAGTAATCAACACTACTAGCAACCTTACAAGTACCAACGGAATCGCGAGACGGAGATTGGTTACAAGAGATGAACTAGGGTTTGGAGAGGAGATGGTGCTGATGAAGATGTTGATGGAGATGACTCCCCTCCGACGAGAGGAGTGTTGGTGATGATGATGGTGACGATTTCCCCCTCCGGGAGGGAAGTTTCCCCGGCAGGATCGTCCTCCCGGAGCTCTAGATTGGATCTGCTCAAGTTCCGCCTCGTGGCAGCGGAGAATCCACGAAAAAGCTCCACCCTGATTTTTTCTCGAACGAAACCCTTCATATAGCTAAAGAGGGGGGCCAGTGGGCCACCAGGGTGCCCACAAGCCCTGTTGCCACGACCAGGGAGTACGTCGCGGCAACCAGGCTTGTGGCCCCCTGGCTGCTCCCCTCTGACACTTCTTTCGCCCAGTATTTCTTATATATTCCCAAAAAAATCCACGTTGATTTTCAGGGCATTTCGAGTTGCGCAGAATAGAGGACTCAGACTTGCTCCTTTTCCAGTCCAGAATTCCAGCTGCCGGTATTCTCCCTCTTCAAATAAACCTTGGAAAATAAGAGAGAAAAGGCATAATTATGGTACCACAAAGTATAATAACAGTCCATCAAGCGATAAATATCAACATGAAAGCATGATGCAAAATGGACGTATCAACTCCCCCAAGCTTAGACCTCGCTTGTCCTCAAGCGAAAATCAAGACCCAAAACATGTCCACATGTTTAGGGATGAAGGTGTCGATAAAACATAATACTGACATGAGGGCATCATGATCACACATAAAACAACAATACATCACAAAGATTCTTAAGGGAAAGTAACAATTCCTTCAAAAAGCAAAGTATGAAACAAAAACCTTACCGAGAAGTTGCCAACAACAGTCCATAGTCATTGAAGCAATTGCAATTTATCATAACATCAGAAAGAGTCAAATAAGAGCTTGTAAGGCAAATCCACATACTCAATCATCTCTTTTGTTTCCAACAATTTTTACAACTCACGTGGTACTCATGATATCAAAGTTTAGTTGGACACAAAGAAAGATAGGGGCTTATAATTTTGCCTCCCAACCATTTACCTCAAGGGTAAAGTCAACAATAATAAAGCATAAGTACTCAGTTCCAAGTTTACATATGAATATAGATCCTTCCCAAGCATATGACGTTCACCAAGAAAAAGGCTAAATAAGGAATTGGTGAAGATCACCATGACTCTTACAAGGGCAAAAAGTAAAGGTAAAAGATAGGCCCTTCGGAGAGGGAAGCAGAGGTTGTCATGCGCTTTTGAGGTTTGGATGCGTGTCCTCTTAGTGCGAAGGAACGTCACTTCATATTGCCTCCTGTGATAAAGAACTTTATTATGCAGTCTGTCGCTTTTATGTCTTCCTCATCACAGGTTCGTACAAAGCTTATTTTCCACACACTAATAGATCATACATATTAGAGAGCAATTTTTATTGCTTGCACCGATGACAACTTACTTGAGGGATCTTATTCAATCCATAGGTAGGTATGGTGGACACTCATGGCAAGACTGGGTTGAAGTTTTATGGATGCACAAGTAGTATCTCTACTTGGTGCGGGAGTTTTGGCTAATATGAGGTGGAAGCAATCGTCACATACTAAGGGATCTCTAATCATATAACATTGTTTGGAACCAAGCAAACACAATTCATTATGTTGTCTTCCTTGTCCAACATCTACTTCTAAGCATGTAATAGTTTGGTGAGTGCTCACAATTATAGAAAGTGTCTAAGATGATATATTTATATGTGAACCTCTCTTTCCTTATTACTTCGTATTAATTGCAACAATGACTGAGGTCTATGTTGGTCTGTTCTCACCGAGTTTCAATCATCATACTTGTTATATGTGAAGCTATCACTTTCCATAAGATCATCTCATGATCCTTCATGCTATCGTTATTTTCATACTTTTGATCATGACACAAAACAAAGCCCTTGACTAAGATACTCTTTATTATATAGCTCGCAAGCTCGAATACATCGGGTAGACACAAGGCAAAAGACTCAAACTAAAACACTAAAGACTTATTCCACTAAGAGAAGAAATAAAAGCCAAAAAGGAAAGAACTAAAACAAAGGTAAAAGCAAAAGATATGAAGGTGATACGATACCAGGGCAACTCCCCCAAGCTTGGCATAAGCCAAGGGAGTTGCCCATACCAATGCTTAGTTGTCTTCCTTCGGTGGTGATGGTGGTGGAGTTGTTGAAGTAGTCTGATCCTCCGTCTTCCAAGGCATAGGTGCTCCATCATGGCAGGATGAACGAGTCGCCGGAATCCTCAAATCTGCAGCCAACCGTATTGATTTAAATCTATACTCATACTCACAGTTTGGGTTCTGCAATTTATAGATCTGGCCCTGAAGTTGATCAACCCTGTCATAGAGCCTCGAGAGGTGCTTCCCAATGTCAATGGCATCCATCTTGTGATTGCTGGTGAACTCCGTGATCATCATGTGGTTGGCGTTGAGTCCACGCTCCACCATCCCTTGGCACTTGAAGATTTGTTGCTCCATTGCTTCGAGCCTCGTGTCCATGCTTCCGGTCTTCTTAGGCCCCTCAACATCACGGATGTGCAACATCCCCTCGCTCATCTTGATAGATTGAGGGTGTTTCAGCACTTCCGTGAGGTAGGGATTGATGACCTTCTCGAAGATCTTGTCCTTAGGAGCTTTTGGGGAAGTCATGACGATCTAGATCTGCGACAGAAACAGACTCGAAACGAGAAGAGAGGAAAACTGCGTGATACGGAGATCAAAACCCTCGGGCGTATATATAATGATTTTTTCTGGACCAGAAGGAGTGCTCCGCAAGAAAACGGAGTCCGGGAGGCACACGAGGTGCCCACAAGCCCTGTTGCCGCGGCCAGGGGGGAGGCCGCGGCAACCAAGCTTGTGGCCGCCTCGTGCGCTCTCCGGACTGCTTTTTATTTTTCTAATTTTTCATAAATTCCAAAACGGAGAAAATTTCCTATTGGAAAAGTTTCGGAGTCCAATTACTTACCAAAACACATACCTCTTCGTTTTCAGGGTTTGAAACAGGCTGATAAACATCCCTTATGTACTCCTCTGGAGTTATGACATTGATGATATTGGTCTCAACATTTATGGGAGTACGAGAGATATAATGCTTGATTCTTTGCCCATTTACCACTCTAGGAAAATTACCTTCCGTGTTATTGATTTTGATGGCACCGGAACGATATACTTCCTCGACAACGTAGGGACCTTCCCATTTAGAGAGAAGCTTGCCTGCGAAGAATCTTAAACGAGAATTATATAGCAGGACATAATCACCTACATTGAACTCTCATTTTTGTATTCTTTTGTCGTGCCTTCTCTTAACCTTTTCCTTGAACAACTTGGCATTCTCATATGCCAGGGCCCTCCATTCATCTAATGAGCTGATATCAAACAACCGCTTCTCACCGGCAAGTTTGAAATCGAAGTTGAGCTCTTTGATTGCCCAATAAGCTTTGTGTTCCAGCTCAAGAGGTAAATGACAGGCCTTACCGTAAACCATTTTATACGGCGACGTGCCCATGGGATTCTTATAAGCAGTCCTATAAGCCCATAGTGCATTGTCAAGTTTACTAGACCAATTCTTTCAAGATCTATTAACGGTATTTTGTAAGATCAATTTGATCTCCCTATTACTCAACTCCACTTGACCACTAGACTGAGGATGATAAGGAGATGCAACTCTATGGTTGACATCATACTTAGCGAGCATCTTGCGGAAAACTCCATGAATGAAGTGTGAACCGCCATGATGTCTACTACGCAACCTTCTCCTTGTAGATGTTGTTGGGCCTCCAAGTGCATAGGTTTGTAGGACAGTAGCAATTTTCCGTCAAGTGGGTGACCTAAGGTTTATCAATCCGTGGGAGGCGTAGGATGAATATGGTCTCTCTCAAGCAACCCTGCAACCAAATAACAAAGAGTCTCTTGTGTCCCCAACACACCCAATACAATGGTAAATTGTATAGGTGCACTAGTTCGGCGAAGAGATGGTGATACAAGTGCAATATGTATGGTAGATATAGGCTTTTGTAATCTGAAATTACAAAAACAGCAAGGTAACTAGTAACAAAAGTGAGCACGAACGGAATTGCAATGCGTGGAAACAAGGCCTAGGGTTCATACTTTCACTAGTGAAGTTCTCTCAACAATGATAACATAATTGGATCATATAACTAGCCCTCAACATGCAACAAAGAGTCACTCCAAAGTCGCTAATAGTGGAGAACAAACGAAGAGATTATTGTCGGGTACGAAACCACCACAAAGTTATTCTTTCTGATCGATCTACTCAAGCGTATGTAGTAAAATAGCACGAAGCTATTCTTTCCGTTCAATCTTTCATAGAGTTTGTACTAGAATAACACCTTAAGATACTTATCAACCAAGACCCAAATGTCACCTAGATACTCCATTGTCACCTCAAGTATCCGTGGGTATGATTATACGATATGCATCACACAATCTCAGAATCATCTATTCAACCAACACATAGAACTTCAAAGAGTGCCCCAAAGTTTCTACCGGAGAGTCAAAACGTGTGCCAACCCCTATGCATAGGTTCCCAATGTCACGAACCCGCAAGTTGATCACCAAAACATACATCGAGTACTCACATGAATCAAACGTGTGCCAACCCATATGCATAGGTTCCCAATGTCACAAACCCGCAAGGTTATCACCGCAGATAGACACGTGCAAGACATACATCAAGTGTTCTCAAAGACTCAATCCGATAAGATAACTCCAAAGGGGAAACTCAATTCATTACAAGAAGGGAGAGGGGGAAGAACATCATAAGATCCAACTATAGTAGCAAAGCCCACGGTACATCGAGATCAAGACATCTCAAGAACACGAGAGAGAGAGAGAGATCAAACACATAGCTACTGGTACATACCCTCAGCCCCGAGGGAGAACTACTCCCTCCTCGTCATGGAGATCGCCGGGATGATGAAGATGGCCACCGGAGATGGATTCCCCCTCCGGCAGGGTGCCGGAACGGGCTTCAGATTGGTTTTTGGTGGGTACAGAGGCTTGCGGCGGCGAAACTCCCGATCTAGGTTTCTTTCTCGAGGTTTCTGGATTTATAGGACCTGATGGCGGTGGAGTTGCGTCAAGTGGGCTCCTGAGGGGCCCACAAGCTTGGCTGGTGCGGCCTGGTGGGGGGGCGCCGACAGGGCTTGTGGCTTCCTCGGGACCCCTCTCTAGTATCTTTTTCTTCCGGTATTTTTGATATTTTCCATAAAAAATCATCGCGAAAGAATTAGTCCGTTTGGACTCCGCCTGAAAAAGGGTAAAAACACAGAAAGAACAGGAACTCGCACTTGGCACTGAATTAATAGGTTAGTCCCAAAAAAGATATAAAAGGCGTATAAAACATTCAAAGTTTGACAAGATAATAGCATGAAACCATGAAAAATTATAGATACGTTGGAGACGTATCAAGCATCCCCAAGCTTAACTCCTGCTCGTCCTCGAGTAGGGAAGTGATAAAGAATAAATTTTTGATGCTTTCATGCTACCTAGCATAGATGTCCTTTGTAACTCCTCTTATGTGACATGAATGTTCAGATCCGTTAGATTCAAAATAGTAGTTTGCTATTGATGTGGAGACAATAATACTTCAAGCAAACTAGCAAGGTAATCATGAACTTTCAAAATAACAAGGCCAAAAGAAAGTTATCCCTACAAAATCATATAGTCTGGCTATGCTCTATCATCCTTGCACAACAAATTTAAATCATGGACAATCCCGGTATTGGCCAAGTAATTGTTTTTACACCTTTACTTTCTCAAACTTTTTCGACTCTCACGCAATACATGAACGTGAGCCATGGTTTTAGCACTATAAGTGGTGTGGAGTGTGGTGGAGGTTGCAAGGCAAACAAGGAGAAGATGGTCACATTGACTAGGCATATCAATGAGCTATGGAGATGCTCATCAATAGATATCAACGTGAATGAGTAGGGATTGCCATACAAATGATGCACTAGAGCTAAGAGTATGTGAAAGCTCTTAAAGAAAACTAGTGGGTGTGCATCCAACTTGCTTGCTCACAAAGACCTAAGGCAATTTTGAGGAAGCCTATCATTGGAATATACAAGCCAAGTTATATAATGAAAATTTCCCACTAGTTATATGGTGGTGACAAAACGAGAGACCCTCAATCATGAAGATCATGGTGCTGAATAAGCACAAGTGTGGAAGGGTGGTAGCATTGTCCCTTCTCTCTTTTTCTCTCATTTTTTCTTTGTGGGCTCTTTGGCCTCTTTATTTATTTATTTTTTATTTTGGTGGGATTCTTTGGCCTCTTTTATTTGCTCACATGGGACAATGCTCCATCAACGATGATCATCACACTTATAACTCAAAAGTTAGAACAATGATGACTCTATATGAAATGCCTTCGGTAGTGTACCGTGACAATGATCTAGCATGGCATAGACATCTATGGGAACATCACGCTAGCTATCTTATGATCATGCAATGGAAATATAGAAGTTGTGGCACATGTCATGGTGGTAGTCGTATGGCAATATACCTCGGAATAGCTTTGAAAAAGCCATAGTAGGTAGGTATGGTGGTTGTTTTGAGGGAGGCTATATGGGTGGTTTTGTGCACCGGCGAAAGTTGCACGACACTAAAGAAGATAGTGATGGTGGAAGGTGAAAGTGCATCTAAACCATGGACTCAACATTAGTCATGAGGAACTCATATACTTGTTGCAAAAGTTTTAGTACTAATTGAAACAAAGCATTCAACGCATACTCCTAGGGAAAGGGTTGGTAGGTATAAACCATCGCGTGATCCCGACCGCCACACAAAGGATGACAATCAATAGACTAGTCATGCTCAGACTTCATCACATAGCGGTTCACCATACGTGCATGCTATGGGAATCACTAACTTCAACACAAGTATTTCTAGATCCACAAGACCATACTAATATAACTTCGATATTACCACAACCACAACTCAAAACTAATTGAGATGAATCAAACTTCTCTAACTATTCAATACACGAGAAGGTGGAAGTTTTCATATCCCCTTGGATAAATACCCCTTTTGAGACTACTATCAAAGCATAGATCAACTACCAAGGCACGCACCGCTGTGCTCTAAAAGATATAAGTGAAGCACATAGAGCAAAAGCAACTAGCTCAAAAGATATAAGTGAAGCACATGTGAGCTGAATTGTGTAACCAAAGGATATAAGTGAAGCTCGACAAAATCACGGTGAGTGCATGTCTCTCTCTCTAGGTGTGCAGCAAAGATGATTGTGACACAACAAAAAAATAGATGACTCCTACGATACAAGACGCTCCAAGCAAAACACATAACATGTGGTGAATAAAAATATAGCTCTAAGTAACATTACCGATGGATTGATGACGAAAGAGGGGATGCCTTCCCGGGGCATCCCCAAGCTTAGGCTTTTTAGGAATCCTTGAATCAACTTGGGGTGCCTTGGGCATCCCCAAGCTTGAGCTCTTGCCACTCTTTATCTCTTTGTCCATAAGAACTTCAACCAGAACTTGAAAACTTCACACCACAAAACTTAAACAGAAACTTGTGATATCATTAGTATAAGAAAGCAAATCACCACTTCCTTAGGTACTGTAGCAAACTTAAATTCTACTTATATTGGTGTTGGTTTTCTGTATTTTCACATTTCCATGGCTAGTACCCTCCGATACTATCTATAGTTTCATCAAAATACGCAACCAATTCAACAAAAACAGAATCTGTTAACAGCAGACCAGTCTGTAGCAATCTGTATACTTCGCATACTTATGGTACTTCAAAAAATCTGACAAATTACGACTGTCTGAAGAAATGGAAAAGAAATCATCAGCAAAAAGAATCAACTCAAAATATCTTAGAGAATAGAAATGAAAATTCTTTTCGTGAGCAGAAAGTTTCTGTCTTTTTCCAGCATGATTAAACAATCATCACCAAGACTAATCATAACGGTTTTGCTTGGCACAAACACAAATAGAAACACAAATAGAAATCATCACATAGCTACTGGTACATACCCTCAGCCCCGAGGGAGAACTACTCCCTCCTCGTCATGGAGATCGCTGGGATGATGAAGATGGCCACCGGAGATGGATTCCCCCTCCGGCAGGGTGCCGGAACGGGCTCCAGATTGGTTTTTGGTGGCTAGAGAGGTTTGCGGCGGTGGAACTCCTGATCTAGGTTTCTTTCTGGAGGTTTCTAGATTTATAGGACCAGATGGGGGTGGAGTTATGTCAAGTGGGCCCCTGAGGGGCCCACAAGCTTGCTTGGTGTGGCCTGGGGGGGGTCACACTGACAGGGCTTGTGGCTTCCTCGAGACCCCTCTCCGGTATCTTTTTCTTCCAGTATTTTTGATATTTTCCATAAAAATCATCGCGAAAGAATTATTTCGTTTGGACTCCGCCTGAAAAAGGGTCAAAAACACGGAAAGAACAGGAACTGGCACTTGGCATTGAATTAATAGGTTAGTCCCAAAAAAGATAGAAAAGGCATATAAAACATCCAAAGTTTGACAAGATAACAACATGAAACCATCAAAAATTATAGATACGTTGGAGATGTATCACGCCATTAGTCATCAGATATCTAGGGACTCCAAATCTTGGGAAAATGATTTCTTTAAGCAACTTAATAGAGGTGTGGTGATCAGCATTTCTAGTGGGGATAGCTTCTACCCACTTAGTGACATAATCCACAACAAGTAAGATGTGAGTATACCCATTGGAACTCGGGAAAGGTCCCATATAATCAAAGCCCCAGACATCAAATGGTTCAATAACAAGTGAATAGTTCATAGGCATTTCCTGACGCTTACTCATGTTCCCTATTCTTTGTCATTTGTCACAAGACAAGAAAAACTTACGGGAATCCTTGAAGAGAGTGGGCCAATAGAAACCTGATTGCAATACCTTATGAGCAGTTCTGTCTCCAGCATGGTGTCCTCCGTAGGCCTCAAAATGACACTTCTGCAGGATATGTCCCTATTGATGTTCAGGCACACAACGTCTAATAACACCATCTACTCCTTCCTTTTAAAGGTGAGGATCATCCCAAAAGTAGTGTCTCAAATAAAAGAAGAATTTCTTCTTTTGATGGTAGGTGAAACTGGGTGGTATGTATTTGGAAACGATATAGTTTGCGTAATCAGCATACCACGGTGCACTATGTGAAGTGCGGATGACATTCAATTGCTCATCAGGAAAGCTATCATCAATAGGTCGTGGGTCATCAAGGACATTCTCTAGCCTAGACAAGTTATCTGCTACAGGGTTATCAGCACCCTTTCGGTCAACAACGTGCAAATCAAATTCCTGTAGCAGGAGAACCCATCTGATTAGCCTAGGCTTAGCGTCCTTCTCCATAAGGTATTTAATAGCAGCATGATCAGAGCGAATAGTGGCTTTGGAGTCAACTATATAAGATCTGAACTTTTCACATGCAAACACGACTGCTAAAAATTCCTTCTCCGTAGTGGCATAGTTTCTTTGGGCACTGTCTAGAGTTTTACTAGCGTAGTGAATGATATTCAACTTCTTATCAACTCTTTGTCCTAGAACAACACCAACAGCATAATCACTAGCGTCGCCCATGATTTCAAAGGGCAAGTTCCAATCAGGTGGTTGAACAATAGGTGCGGTTATCAAGGCCTTCTTAAGTATTTCGAAAGCTTCCTCACAATCCTCATCAAAAACAAAAGGAACATCCTTCTGCAAGAGGTTGGTAAGAGGCCTAGAATCTTAGAGAAGTCTTTAATGAACCTTCTATAGAAACCAGCATGACCTAGGAAACTTCGTATACCTCTAATATCTGTGGGGCAAGGCATTTTCTCAATTGCATCAACCTTAGCCTTATCAACTTCAATGCCTTTCTCAGAGATTTTGTGTCCTTAGACGATGCCTTCATTAACCATGAAGTGGCACTTCTCCCAGTTCAAGACGAGGTTGGTATCTTTGCATCTTTGTAAGACTCGATCAAGGTTGTTGAGGCAATCGTCAAAGGAAGAACCGTAAACGGGGAAATCATCCATGAAAACCTCAACACTCTTTTCATAAAAGTTAGAGAATATAGCCATCATACATCTTTGAAAGGTGGCAGGTGCATTGCATAAACCAAAAGGCATACGTCTATAAGCAAAGGTACCGAAGGGGCAGGTGAAAGTGGTTTTCTCCTGATCAGATTGTGCAACAGGTATTTGCGAGAAACCTGAATAACCGTCTAGAAAGCAGAAGTGCGTGTGTTTAGATAGCCTTTCTAGCATTTGGTCGATAAACGACAAAGTATAATTGTCTTTCCTGGTTGCCTTGTTCAGTTTCCAGAATTCTATCACCATCCTATAGCCAGTAATAATCCTCTGTGGGATTAGTTCATTCTTATCATTAGGAACGACGGTGATACCTCCCTTCTTAGTTACACAATGTACTGGGCTTACCCAATCACTGTGAGCAACCGGATAAATAATTCTTGCTTCCAGAAGCTTTAATATTTCTTTTCTCACGACCTCTTTCATCCTCGGATTTAATCTCCGTTGATGATCAGCAACTCGCTTAGAATCAGGATCAGTTTTAATCTTGTGCTGACATAGAGTGGGACTAATACCCTTTAGATCATCAAGAGTATATCCAATAGCAGCACGATGCTTCCTCAAAGTTTTTAATAACTTCTTCTCTTCATGATTCGAGAGGTGAGCATTAAGAATAACAGGATATATCTCCTTCTCATCAAGATAGGCATACTTAAGAGTATCTGGTAACTGTTTTAGCTCGAACACAGGATCACCCTTTAGTGGGGGAGGATCCCCAAGCAGTTCAACATGCATATTATTCTTGAGAATAGGATATTGTTCTAAAACAATTTTATCTATCTCATCTCTTTCATCCATATGCATATCATTTTCATGCTCAAGCAGATATTGCTCTAAAGGATCCGTAGGGGGTACAGCAATAGAGGCAAGAGCAATGATTTCATCCCTACCAGACGACTCTTTTTCATGGGGCTGTCTTCCAAACTTGGAGAAGTTAAATTCATGAGACACACCCTCGAAACTAACAGTGACAGTCTGTTTAATGCAATCAATGTGAGCATTGACAGTGTTGAGAAAGGGTCTACCAAATATGATGGGACAAAATCTATCTTGTGAAGTAGCAAGGACGAGGAAATCAGTAGGATACTTCGTCTTACCACACATGACTTCTACGTCTCTCACAATTCCCAGAGGGCAGATAGTGTCTCTATCAGCTAGCGTAATAGTGACATCATTGGGTTCTAACTCAGCAGGTGCAATCTCATCTTTGATTTCATCATATAGGGACCGGAGTATTGCACTAACACTAGCACCCATATCACACAAACCATGATAACAGTGATGTCCTATCTTGACAGAAACAACGGGCAGGCCAACTACACATCCGTATTTGTGTTTCGCGTGAGGTTTAGCTATTCTAGCGGAGTCCTCACAGAATTTGATAACATGCCCGCCTATGTCTTCGGCTAAGAGGTCTTTGATAATAGCAACACTAGGCTCAACTCTAATTTCCTCAGGGGTGCAAGTGGTCTAATGTATGCCCTACGTATCACAGTTGGAGCTTTAGAATAATCCTTTTTCCTAGCAGGGTAAGGTGGTTTCTGAGTGTAGGCACAAGGAACAATAGGATCACTAAAGGCAATGACTTTATCTTCAACTAGATTGGGTTTAACTATGTTGACTTCTACAGGCGGATGACACTTAAACCACTTCTCTTTGGGAAGTCAACATGAGCAGCAAAAGATTCACATACAGAAGCTGAGTCAAGTCCATACTTAGCGCTAAAATCTCTAGAAGTGTTTGTTTCAACAAAAGATTTAACGCAATCAAACTGGAAATTCATACCTGACTCCTTACCTTCTTCAAGCTCCCAATCTTCAGAGTTAGTTTGATTCTTTCCAATAAATTGCACTTGTGGTCAATATCCTTCTTCATAAAAGATCCGGTACAAGAAGTGTCAAGCATGGTACGATCTTCATGAGTAAGCCGAGCATACAAGTTTTGAGTGATAATTTGTCTCGAGAACTCATGATTGGGGCACGAATATAGCATTGGTTTAAGCCTCCCCCAAGCTTGAGCTATGCTTTCCCTGTCACGAGGCCACAAGTTATAAATATAATTCCAATCACGATGTACTAAATGCATAGGACAAAACTTTTGATGAAATTCCAATTTCAACCGATTGTAGTCCCATGATCCAGTATCATCACATAGCCTATACCATGTCAACGCCTTATCCTTCAAAGATAAAGGAAAGACTTTCTTCTTTACCTCATCCTCGGGCAAACCTGCAAGCTTAAATAAACCACAAACTTCATCTACATAGATCAGATGCAAGTCTGGATGTGATGATCCATCTCCTGTAAAAGGATTAGCCAGCAGTTTCTCAAGCAAACCCAAAGGAATTTCATAAAATATAATTTCAGTAGGTACCTCAGGTTGAGGAACAATGCCTCGTGCTTCCATTCGTGGTGAAGATACCCCGAACAAACTCCTCAAAGGAACAGTTTCCATAGTGACAAGTGACAATAAATTTCAGCACAGTATATAAATGTTTCCTTACCAAATTCCACTTACCAGAGGCACATCCCTCCCCGGCAACGGCGCCAGAAAAGAGTCTTGATGACCCACAAGTATAGGGGATCAATCGTAGTCCTTTCGATAAGTAAGAGTGTCGAACCCAACGAGGAGGAGGAGGCTCTGATAAATGGTTTTCAGTAAGGTAATGACTTCAAGCACTGAAAGTAGCGGTAACAAGTGATGGTGTAGTGAGGTGAAACGTAGCAAGCGAAAAGTAACAAGTAACAAGTAGTAGCAACGGTGCAGCAAAGTGGCCCAATCCCTTTTGTAGCAAGGGACAAGCCTGAACAAAGTCTTATACGAGGAAAAACGCCCCCGAGGACACACGAGAATTTCTGTCATGCTAGTTTCATCATGTTCATATGATTCGCGTTCGTTACTCTGATAGTTTTATATGTGGGTGGACCGGCGCTTGGGTACTGCCTTTACTTGGACAAGCATCCCACTTATGATTAACCCCTCTCGCAAGCATCCGCAACTACGAAAGAAGAATTAAGACAACGTCTAACCATAGCATTAAACTAGTGGATCCAAATCAGCCCCTTACGAAGCAACGCATAGACTAGGGTTTAAGCTTCTGTCACTCTAGCAACCCATCATCTACTTACTACTCCCCAATGCCTTCCTCTAGGCCCAAATATGGTGAAGTGTTATGTAGTCGACATTCACATAACACCACTAGAGGAAAAACAACATACAACATATCAAAATACCGAACGAATACCAAATTCACATGACTATTATTGGCATGACTTATCCCATGTCCTCAAGAACAAAAGTAACTACTCACAAAGCATAATAATAATCATGAGCAGAGGTGTAATGAATAGCATCAAGGATCTGAACATAAACTCTTCCACCAAGTAATCCAACTAGCATCAATTACAAAGAGTAATCAACACTACTAGCAACCTTAGAGGTACCAATCGAAATCGCGAGATGGAGATTGGTTACAAGGGATGAACTAGGGTTTGGAGAGGAGATGGTGCTGATGAAGATGTTGATGGAGATGACTCCCCTCCGACGAGAGGAGTGTTGGTGATGACGATGGTGACGATTTCCCCCTCCGGGAGGGAAGTTTCCCCGGCAGGATCGTCTTGCCGGAGCTCTAGATTGGATCTGCTCAAGTTCCTTCTCGTGGCGGCGGAGAATCCACGAAAAAGCTCCACCCTGATTTTTTCTCGGACGAAACCCTTCATATAGCAAAAGAGGGGGGGCCAGTGGGCCACCAGGGTGTCCACAAGCCATGTTGCCGCGGCTAGGGGGTTAGGCCACGGCAACCAGGCTTGTGGACCCCTGGCTGCTCCCCTGTGACACGTCTTTCACCCAGTATTTTTTATATATTCCCAAAAAAATCCACGTTGATTTTCAGGGCATTTGGAGTTGCGCAGAATAGAGGACTCAGACTTGCTCCGTTTCCAGTCCAGAATTCCAGCTGTCGGTATTCTCCCTCTTCAATTAAACCTTGCAAAATAAGAGAGAAAAGGCATAAGTATGGTACCACAAAGTATAATAACGGTCCATAAAGCGATAAATATCAACATGAAAGCATGATGCAAAATGGACGTATCAACCCCCGCAACCAACTTGCGGGCTGCTCAGGCGGCCATGGCAGAAATGCCAAGTTTGGGGGGCGAGGAGCGCGTCCTTCAGGAGAAGCGGGTCAAGGATCTCCTTGACGTCGCAAATGAGCAGCACTCTCTTCTCGACCCTGGTCATGCAGAGTCGGTGTCTCCGGGAGCTGATCCCGCAGCACACCGCAACCCCAGTGGTCGTCATCAGAGCGAGCCATCTACAGGCCGGCGTCGTAGAGATGGTGGCGACGAGGGGGATTTGGTGCGTGCGGTTCCTCATCCGAAGTATCTGGAGGTGGCCAACGCCACAAGCTCCCAGAACACCCTTACGATCTCGGCCTGGATCGTCCCTCGCGTCCCTCACAGCGACAACGATGCTCACAAACGCCTCAACCTCCTGGCATAGTCGGCCCTCCTCGAGGAGGATGGTCCCATCGGTCTGGCGTGCTTCGGCCCTCGGATCCGAGGGGAGCTGTTTCCCCGAGGCTTCACTCTCCCTCGGGACACCCCCAAGTATATGGACACAGCCAAGCCAGAAGATTGGCTGATCGACTACACCACCGCCATTGGCATCGCTCGGGGCAACAAGGGTGTAGCAGTTTGCTACGTGCCACTCATGCTGGCCGGCTCGGCTAGGACACGGCTCAACAAACTTCCAGCCGGCAGCGTCAACTCTTGGGTTGATTTCGAGGAGGCGTTCGTCCGCAACTTCACTAGCACCTACAAGCACCCTAGTCGGCCTCGCAAGCTGGCCATGTGCATCCAGAGGCCGGACGAACCCCTTCGTGACTACGTTGCGCGTTGGACGGAGCTGCGCACCTCCTGGGAAGGAGTGCATGAAGTACAAGCCATTCAATATTTCATTGACGGCTGCCGATACGGCACTCTACTCAAGCACAAGCTCATGTGCTCCGAGCCCACCTCTCTGGCAGTGCTCATGGCCAAGGCAGACAAGTACGCCACGGCCGACTCCGTGATGCATGTCAAGGTCACCACCTCAGTCAAAATTGTCCGCACACCGACTACTCCCAAGCTGGCTAGCGATAATCAAGGCGGCCAGAACAACAAGCGCAAGGCGGATCAACTTGATTCGCGCTCCGCAAGCAAGCAGGTGGCTTGCATGTAGGAAGACGCCCCGGCTACTCAAGTCGGCTCTCAGCGGCAACGGACCGGCAAGAACAACTGGCAGACCAAGCTCACATTCGAGCAAATGGTCGACGCGCCATGCAAGATGCATACTGGGGCGAAGCCAGCCACTCATACCCTCCGACAGTGCAGCTTTGCACAGCGACTGTCATGAGGAGAGGGTCTGCCGGCTCCCCCGGGGGCAGCTGCTGTGCCTCGTGCTCCGGCTCCTGGGCTGGCTCCGGCTCCACCACCGCCGCCTCACAACGATGGCCGCCTCCACGACGAGTACCCCCACCAAGACGAGGCTTACGTCTTCTTCACCAGCGAGGGTGATGACAAGCACAGCCAGCGACAACGCCGGCGTGAGGTGACTGCCACGGTCCCCTGGTTCCCCAATTTATGCATTGGTCTGAAAAGCCCATTACGTGGAGTCGGGCTAACCATCCTGTGGTGATGCCGAACCCTGGCTCATACGCACTCGTCCTCACCCCACCTTTGCCTCCAAGAAGCTCACTTGCTGGTTCTCCCGGGTGTTGGTCGATGGCGGCAGCAACATAAACATCCTCTACCACGACACCTTGCTCAAGCTTGGGATAAAGGAGAAGGACCTCCAGCCGACCAGCACTGTCTTCCACGGCATTGTGCTGGGATAGTCCTGCTTGCCGATCGGCAAAATCCTGCTAGATGTCCTCTTCGGTGACAAGGCGCACTTCCGCCGAGAACCAATCTGGTTCGAGGTGGTGGATCTCAATAGCCCGTACCACGCGCCGCTGGGCAGACCGGCTCTGGCCAAATTCATGGCTATCCCCCACTACGCCTACCTCAAGATGAAGATGCCAGGTCGAAAGGGCATCATTACCATTGCTTGCGACTACAAGAAGTCGCTCGAGTGTGCACAAGACAGCAGCCATCTGGCCGACGCCCCGGTGATTGCTGAGGAAAAGAGGCAGATGGACCGGCTCGTGGCTCAGGCTACCGAGCAGCCGGTGATCTCTATTCCAGCATCCCAGTCGGCCGGCGAAGGCTCATTCAAGCCGATCAAATAGACCAAGCAGGTGCCACTCGACCCTGCGAACCCCAAGCAGTGCATCACCATCGGTGCTAACCTCAGCACCAAATAGGAAGGCGAGCTCGTCGACTTCCTCCGTGAGAATCGGGCCATCTTTGCATGGTCTCCAAAAGACATACCAGGAGTTCCGAGGAAGTACGCCGAGCACAAGCTTCATGCGCAACTGGATACCAAGCCGGTGAAACAACCCTTGCGCTGCTTCGCCGAGGGGAAGCGGTGCAAAATTGGAGAAGAAATCACTCGGCTGCTCGCAACCGGCTTCATAATGGAGGTTTTCCACCCAGACTGGTTGGCCAACCCAGTCTTGGTGCTGAAGAAGAACAACACATGGCGAATGTGTATCGACTACATGAGCCTGAATAAGGCGTGCCCGAAAGACCCTTTCGCTTTGCCAGGATAGATCAAGTGATCAACTCCACAGCCAGTGCGAACTACTGTCCTTTCTAGACGCCTATTCTGGCTACTGCTACACCACCATGACGTTTGGTCTGAAGAATGCTGGTGCCATGTTTCAGCGCTGCATGCAGCAATGCCTCCTCGCGCAGATCAACAGGAACATCCACGTCTATGTGGATGACATCGTCATCAAGACCAAGCAGCACTTCAGTCTCCTTGAAGACTTGCAAGAGACGTTCGTCAATCTGCGTGAATACAAGATCCGGCTCAACCTGGAGAAATGCGTCTTCGGGGTTCAAGGAGAAAAGCTCTTGGGGTTATTCGTATCTGCTCGTGGCATCGAACAGAACCCTGAGAAGATTGGAACCATCAAGCGGATGGTGAAGCCGGCTCGAATCCATGACGTCCAGAAGTTTGCCGGCTGCCTGACATCCCTTAGCCGGTTCGTTAGCCAGCTGGGCGAGAAGGCGCTTCCACTCTATCAACTAATGAAGAAGACGACCAAGTTTGAGTGGAACGACCAAGCGGACGAAGCCTTCCGCGACCTCAAGCGTGTCATCGCGAGCCTGCCAATCTTGGCGGCGCCGCATGAAAGGGAACCCATTCTCATATACATCGCAGCAACCACTCGCGTGGTCAGTGTGGTTCTGATAGTAGAGCGCAAGGAGGAGGGCAAGGTACTGTTAGTGCAATTCCCTATCTATTACCTCAGCGAGGTCTTGTCCGCCTCCAAGAAAAACTACCCCCACTATCAAAAGATGTGTTATGGTGTTTACCTTGCCGCAAAAAAGTTGAAACAATACTTCCAAGAGCATGCCATCACTGTAGTGAGCACTGCTCCACTTTCAGAAATCATGGGAAACTGTGATGCCACGAGCCGGATTGCCAAATGGTCCATCTCCATGGACGACCACGACATCCGCTATGAGCCACACACTGCCATCAAGTCCCAGGTGGTGGCCGACTTCCTCGTGGATTTGGCAGAAACCCAATTCACGTCGCCACCTCGAGACTCCACTCATTGGCGGATGCACTTCGACGGCTCGAAGATGCGAACTGGTCTGGGAGCCGGCATCGCCTTGACGTCTGCGAAAGGACACTAACTCAAGTGTCCTCTCCAGATACACTTCGCCTCCTCCAACAATGTCGTCGAGTATGAGGCACTCGCTCACGGCCTCTGTCTTGCTATAGAGATTGGCATCCGGCGGATCCTTTGCTTCGGCGACTCAGATCTCGTGGTGCGGCAAGTTTCTGGCGAATGGGACGCCAGGGATGCCAACATGGCGAGCTATCTCTTCCTCATCGAGCAGCTCAGCAGTCCTTTCGATGGCTGTGAGTTCCATCATGTCCCAGGGTGGACAACGAGGCGGCCGACACCTTAGCCAAAATCGGCTCCATAAGGCAAGCCATCCCAGCCGGCGTCTCCCTCGAGCAGTTGCACAAGCCATCCATCAAGCCATCTCTGGAGTCGGCGTCGATCTTTGTGCCGGCAGATCCTTCAGTGCCAACGACGTCGGCTACGCCAGCTCCGCCGACTACATCTACTGTGCCGGCTACACTGGCTCTGCCGACTCCAACTACTTCACTGGCTACAACTGCTTCGCCGGCTACAACAACAATTCCGGTTACGTCAAGCCTCAAATCTTGTCGGCTCGACACCCAGTGGGTGTCCGTCATGGAGGTAGACGGCGTCCCGGCTACCACAGCAGCACCAGAGACAAAAAGTCTCGAGAATGCGACTACAACAACAAGCGTGGGGCTGCAGGAGCTCTTGATACTCAAGTCGAGATGGAGCCAACTCTTGTGTCGGCTCCGTCGTGGGCTCAACCCATCTTGGCCTTCCTTCTTCGCGGCGAACTTGCCCAAGATAAGGCGGAGGCAAGGCAGATCCAGCATCGATCAGCAGCCTACGCCATCATCAATTGTGAGGTGGTTCGGCATAGCATGACTGGCGTATTCCAGCGCTGCGTCGAGTCAGAAAAGGGGCAGGAGATCCTCAAAGACGTACATTAGGGTGAGTGTGGGCATCCCACCGCCTCTAGAACCCTGGTGGCCAAGGCGTTCCGCCATGGATTCTACTGGCCCACGGCCCTCGAGGAGGCGGTGGACATAGTCCACAAGTGTGAAGGATGCCAGCGTTCGGCACGCAGAGCCACATGCCGGCTTCAGCCCTCAAAACCATCCCCCTGTCATGGCCGTTTGCCATCTGGGGGTTGGATATGGTGGAGCCATTCAAGACCGCTCCAGGCGGCATGACGCATCTCTTGGTGGTTTTTGATAAATTTACCAAGTGGATCGAGGCCAAGCCCATCAAGAAACTTGATGGCCCCACGACCGTCCGGTTCATCGAGGACATCGCTGTCCACTAAGGCATCCACCACAACATCATCACCGACAATGGCACCCGAATCGACTTGAGCTCGGTGGCGCACCCAGAATCCAATGGCCAGGTGGAAAGGGCAAATGGCCTGATCCTGGCCGGCATCAAGCCAAGGCTGGTGGCGCCACTTGTTAGGTTAGCCGGCTGCTGGATTGAAGAGTTGTCGGCTGTGTTGTGGAGCCTCCGCACCACGCCGAACCGGTCAACCGGCTTCACACCATTCTTTCTGGTATACAGGTCCAAGGCAATCATCCCCACGGATGTTGATTTCGACTCTCCTCGGGTCACCCTATACACAGAGACGGAGGCGAAGGAGGCAAGAGAAGACGTCGTCGATCTTCTCGAGTAGGCACGGGATCTAGCCTTGAGCCGGACGGCCATATATCAACTGAAGCTGAGATAGTACCACATCAAGAAGATCAAGCCCCTCTCTTTCAGATAGGGATACTTGGTGCTCAGAAGAATCCAGTGTACAGCCGGCTAGCACAAGCTCTCTTCCCCATGGGAGGGACCTTTCATCATGAGCCGGGCGTTGCATAACAATGCATACTATCTGATAGACGCCCAAAAGCCAAGGAAGCGCAAGAGAGACGACTCCGGCCAGGAAAGGGAGCGTCCATGGAACGCGGTATTGCTTCGCCCGTTCTATTGCTAGAGTGCAAAAGAAAAAGAAAAAGAATGTACGTATGTATCTTCTTCCCTTTTTGGGATTTTTCAATGAATGAATGCAATGGGTGTTTCAAGCCGGTTCTTGAGACACACCTCTTTCAGATTCATGCCAAGAGTTTCTCACTCGTTTGTGAGTTCCCAGGTCCGGCTCTACGGCCTCGGGGGCTCGCCAGCTGGCCCGAAAGGTTTCCTTAGTTGTAGATGAGCGTATAGTGTACGCCGGGTCGAACCCTTGCCGTCCTTCACAAGCTATAGTCCGGCTCCTAGCTGTCCGGCTAACGAGACAGTGGCAGGGAAGGCAGGCTGCATGAAAAGCTTAAACTACAAAGAAGGCTACCGACACAGGTCGGTTTTGATCGCTTCCGATCTTATTTTCTAGCCGGCCTATGCTGGCTCGCTTCTTAGTCTAGAAGTCTTGATGGCTTTGAAAAGTCTAAGTCTAAAGTTCTCAAAGGAAGAAGCCTCGTCGCAGTCATAGACCGGCTCCCGGCTGTCGGGCTGGCGAGGCGGATGTTAGAGAGAGCAAAGGAGTTGTATGAAAAGGAGTCAAACAGGAATCAAAAGACGAAAAGTGCGAGTCAGCAAGCATAGTGCTCACAGATTCAATGTAGAATAACATAGCATATATTACATTCAAAGGCCCATGGCCGAAGTTCATTACAATGAGACATCCCCAGTGGGTGGAACTGTTGGACAGACGACAAAATGCAGATGAAAAACAACAAAGGACAAGCTAAGGGGCGGCGGCTCCGTCTGCGGCCTCGGCTATAGCTCCTGAAGTGGTGGTTTCACCATCGCCGACTACCCCAGAGGCGGATGCTCCGTCTCTGCCTCAAGAGCCTTCGGCACCATCCTTCGCGGTCGAGTCCGCATAGGCCTCGCTGCTGGAGTCGGCAGCTTCCTCTTCGAAGGCCGCCTCGGCAGAACTGCCTTCAACGTCGTAAAGCTGCCGATGGAACAAGTCCTTAGGGAACACGTTGCCATCTGCATCATGCTCCAAGTTGAACTCGTCCCAGGTTGCAAAAGAAGAAATGCCGCTGGCCCTCACTTGTAGCTGATCCTCCAAAGCCAGCAACTCCTCCTCCGAGCCAGCACACTGTGCTGCGAGCTTTCCCAAGTCCAGGTTTCAGTACCAGGACATGGCCAAGCGAAGCCCCAGGTATGCACCAGCGCGTGTGGCTGAGGCACGCGAGGCGTCGAGGCGGGCGCTTCCGGCCTCACGCCAGCGGGACAGCCGTCTCATGGACAACGGCTCCACGGCGCCGGGCCACAACGCCTTCACCATCTTCAGTCCTGCACTTTGGAGCCGATCCAGGGAGAGGGCCACTGCGAGCAGGCGGGCCTTGACGCCGGTGAAAATCTCCTCCACGGACCAGCCGACGTCGGCGTTCACCTCTTCACCAGTGGCACGACGCTCTTCACGGTTGGTCTCCACAACCGTCTCCGCCGCTTCCCGTGTCCCAGGGAAGAGCACTGGGGTGCGGGGCGTGGTAAGAAGAAGAACGAGGGAGGATGCCAACAAAAAAGAAAGATCAAGTCAAGATGAAGAAAATTTACGGTTGAAGTGGATGTCGATCTCGAGGGCCTCCTCCAGGGCCTCGCGCTCCCGTGTCGCGCTCTCATGAGCCACGCGGGAGAGCTCGCTTCGGAGGGCCTGGGCCGCCTCCATCTCCGTCTCCTTCGCCAGCTGCGCCTGCACTTGAGTCAGGGTGGCCTCCTTCTACTTCATGGCAGCGTCCTTAAGCTTCATCTCTTCGAGATGAGCCGTCTTCAGGCGCTCCGTGTCGGCAGTATGGGAGGTGTCCTTCTCCTGGAGGGTGGTGCGCAGCTGCTCCAGCTCTGCCTCGTGGGCCGCCTCGCGGTCCTTCTTCTCTGTTTGGAGAAGACCGAGCTGCAGGTGGAGCTGCTTGTCTGCCTCGCGCAAGGTGTTGCGCTCGGTGATGGCAGTATACAGGCGGCTCTGAAGATCGCCGGCTTGGCCTTCGGCCCCGTGGAACTGGGCCCGCAGTACGTTATACGCCTGCACTTGGGCATCATGAAGCTCCTACAACCAAGACAGATGAACCAAAAAGTAAGATTCAGCCTGGCTAACTCTTAGCCGGCCCGATTCTCGGGGGCTACACCGAGTGGGTGCGCTAGCGCGCCCCCACTAAAAAAGAAAATGCAAGCATATCACAATGAGATTCGGCCCGGCCAAAGCTTGGTCGGCCCGAGTCTCGGGGACTACACCCAGTGGGTGCGCTGGCGCGCCCCCACTTGTTCAAGAACAAAGAAGAAAACCCGAAACAAAGCAAAGAAAACACAAAGGATTGAAGACTCACCCTGGTTCGGTCTTCGATGCAATCAAGGTCGCATTTGGACACCAGGTCCGCCTGCGTCACCTTATCACGGCTGTTGGAGAACATCGCCACCAGCTCTGGGATGCCGCTGAGCTCGGTGCCTGGGGGCCGTGTTGTGCCTTCTGCATTAACCACGCGCTAGGGCTTCATGGGCTGGCTCCCGTTGATAGGGCCGGCTCCTGGAGCGGCCGGTCCGCTCTTGACCACCACAACTGTGCCGTCTCCAGGTGAAGGGTATGCGGCCGGCTCCCTTGACGCTCCGGCCGGCGCCATCTCCGCAACCGGAGCTGGATCGGCCATATCCGGCGCCTCCATCGTCATCTCCAGCGCCTCGATTGTCGCCTCCGGCGCCTCCATAGTCATCTGCTTCAGGCGTATAGGGGATCACTTCAAGATCCACGGGCGACGAGGTGGCCGGCTCGGCGGTCCTGGCTGGCTCGGCTCCCCGAGGGCGGCTCGGCGCTGCCTCGCTAGCTGGATCCTCCACACGCGCCCGCTTGGCGGGTTCGTGTCTAGCCTTCGACCGCTTCTCCTTGGGGGGCGTTTCCACCCGGCCGGGCTGAGGTTAGCCTTCGGCCGTCTTTCGAGCTGCTGCTTTCCAGCGAAAGGTGGACTCATCGTCCAGCGCCTTCTTGGCAACATCAGCACCCGCCCAGGCGGCTATCTCGGCGGCAGAGGCGGTTTCCTCCTCCACCTCTTCGGCATCCCTGCGAAGTACAAATTGAGGAATCTATCCTCGTGCAAGAAATTGAAAGGAGGTAATAAATAGCTCTTACCCAGCCACGACGGGCACCCGCTTCCTGCCGGCGCTGGCGCGGTGTTTCTTAGCACCGCCACATCAGCCTCCGATTGGACATCCCGTTGCGGCATGCTTGGGAGCCGGCTTGGATGTGGCGACCCCCTTTCCCTTATTCTGTGCCGCCTCGCCAGGCCCGGCCGTCTCGCCAGCATTGCGGCGGCCTCGCATCATAGGAGGGCTGGAGACAACCTCCAGATCCTCTGGATCCTCCCCAAAGGCTACATCATGCAGAGTAGGTAACATCTCATCATCATCCGTCCAGTCAAGAAGGGGGGGATTTAGATGCTCACCAGGCGGCTCCGAGCCCTCCGACTCCAACTCTTCCTCCGAGTCTTCAGAGACAGCGGCCAGTGGCTCTATCACCCCCTCATCCTCGATTTCCGAGGGATCCGACGCCTCCACATCGTCGGCTGGCGGGTCAAGCACTTGAAGGCGCTTGAACATCTGAGCAATCGAGTCGGCATCCGGCTCAAAAAGAAAACAACAAGTTCAAGATAAGAAAAAGGGATTTAAGGAGGTACTTACCACTGGAGGTGGACGGGCTCGGTCGTAGGGGGGCTATCCTCCATTCCCAGTCTCCTCCCTCATCCATGTTGGCGGAGGATATCATGTTCACATTCTGAGCCATCGCGCCAGCTCGGAAGTTCTTGGTGGAGAGCCGGCAGGGGTCATGCCGGCCGGCCATCTAACAAATCAGATGCGGCCGTCTCTACAGAGGCAGGATCCTGCGGATCATCATGGTGGTGAGCATGTCGCAGACCAGGAGGCCGCGAATCTTCGTGTTGTCGACGTGAGCGCATATCAGCGCCACCTCGGCAATCCGCTTTGGATGCGACACTTTCGAGTTCTTCTTCGCCGTCGGAGGAGCGATGCCGAAGGGGGGCAGGTTGAGGCTGCCGTGGGAGGGGTCGACGTTCTTCACGTAGAAGAATCCCCTCTGCCACATTTTGATGGTGTCCTACAGTGGCATCTGGGGGAAGCCGGACGTCGTCCGGTGATGCACCAGTGTCGCGCCGCATGGGGTCATCGGACGGGGGCCCTTGAGCTTCGCCGCCTCGGCCTTGTCCATCTTCACGGACTGTTGTATGAAGAAAAACAGCTTCTGCCAGAAGTTGAGGCGGGGCTCAATCCCCAGGACCTTCGCACAAGACGACGATGGAGGTGAGCTGAAGAACGGCATTGGGCGTCACATGGTGCGGCTGGAGGCCGAAGAAAGTGACGAAGTGTAACTCCCAAGATTTTTTTGACCGGCTACTGTAGGGAAAACCCCCCACAGCCTTTTTTCTTTTATTCCCATATATAAGAGCAGTATGTACAAGAAGAAATTAGAATGTACAAAAGGGAAGAGGAGCTTAGGCTACAAACCTCAAGGAGGCAAAAAGGAAACCCATTTAAGGAGATCATCCCTGCAACTAGCCTTAATTCTATGAGCTAACAGGGAAATGTCATGAATGAAGCCAGATCTCCATTTTGTGAACTTTGGCTGCTCCTGGTTGAAGACATTTGCATTTCTGATGGTCCAGATGTTCCAACATGTAGTGAAGACCACCTCAGCAAAGAAGGGGTTATGGAAGTCTCTTTTAGCAGCAACAGTAGCACTCCACATGGATGGACCCTGCCATGTGATCTGCAGGTAATTCCAGACCCTGGTACTGAAAAGACAGGTGAAGAATAAGTGATCTCTGTCTTCCTTGACTCGAGCATGACATAGAACACAGAGATTGGATTCGAAAACATTCCAGTGACGCCGTTCAAGCATGTCTTGAGTATTAAGCCTGTCCATGATGAGCATCTAGGCAAAAATATTAATCTTCATGGTACAACAGCTTTTCCAGATCCAGTTGAGTAAAGGGTTTGGTGTAATACTGCTGTGAATGTGAGTATAGTATCTCTTGGCTGTGTAGGCCTTAGCATCTTTTCCTCATACCCATCTGTCAGAGGCCTGATGATCAATATCCAGGTCTTGAAGCAAAGATTGAACTGAAAGCAGCTCCTGGTAAGCTTGAGCAGACAGTGGCAAGTGGAACATAGAGAGCATGCTATCATCATAAAAGGCTGCAAAGACCTCTTGAGCTGTGCAGGAAGGATCAGCCACAAAATAAAAAAGTCTTTGGAATCTAGCAGGCAGGGGCCTAGTGGAGTTTCCAATCAACTAGGAGTCAGACCAAAACAGGAAGGAGTCACCCTTGTTAGGCTGAACAATATCCAGGAGTTTGTCTGAATTTGTCAAGCCGTTTACAGATATCCTTCCACCAAAAAGAACCACAAAGGGCAGTTCCCTGAGGTACTGTGTCATGATAGTAATGTTCCAAATCAAGTGAACCCATGGGATATCAGCATGATTTAGAAATTTATCAACATGCTTGAGCAGGAGTGCTTCATTCTGGACTGCTAGGTTCATAATTCATAACCCCCCTTTATTTTTAGGTCTGCACACCAGTTGCCAGGCAGCAAGAGGGGGTGCATGATCTTGCCCATTTTTTCTCCATAGACATTGCCTTTGAATTCTGTCAAGCTGCTTCAGTATGCCCGGTGGGATATCCAGACTGCATAGAAAGAAGATAGGCACAGAAGACAGTGTCGAGTTTAAATATTGTAGCCTTCCCCCCTGAGCTAGAAAAGATGAACTAGCACTGAGTCGTCTTTCCATGTTATCAACCAGTGGCATGAGATCAATGATTCTTGGTTTAGTTGTCCCAACTGGTAGGCCAAGGTATGTGAAGGGCAAAGATCCCACTTTGCAGCCAATGGAGTCTGCCAGGTCCTGGAGTTGCTGTGGAGGAGTGTTGACAGGTCGAAGGGCTTTTTCAACTTTTATTTTCTTTTATTTCCTTGATATTTGAATTTTTGACCTTACAAGAACTTGGAAGTTTTCTTGCTAATCTCCATGAGAGAAAACTTTTGAGCTTCTTCTCCACCAAACAAATTTAGAAATATCCTCTTGGCCCTTTCTCATGAATGAAATGGTTGAAGAATATTTCATTTACTCTTGAATTGGATTCATTTTATTTTTGATTTGGATTTCTCCATAAGCTTATTTATAAATTATTCAGAGAGAATTAATCACCATTCTGTTTTTACATATTTTAACTCTTCTCGTAATCCCTAAGCTTATTTTTGAAAGTTTTCCAAATATTTAGAAGGGTTGGATCACCCCAATTATTTTGATTTCTAAAATGGGAATTTTTGTAATTAGTTTGAGCTCCAAGAATTTTTCAAAGGAACCTCCTTTTTCCTTTGGAATCTTGACCCCAAACCTTGGTTGTTTGTAGTCCTTAGTATCCTCAACCTATTCCAGCAAAAACTTTGGGTCCTCAAGTTTGAAAATTTCAAATTTTGTTTGACTGAACTTTGACCCCAGAAACACATTTCTGATTCAAACCTGCCTTACACTCGACCAAAAATTCTTAAATTTTTTGCAGCGTATTTTCTTCCAATGAGAGTGCTCCCCTCCAAAATTCAGCATCAAATTCTCTTTCTAGCTAGAGTTTTCTTTCGGACGAGCACCTCATGTGCACCTGACTGGTGGTGTCTGAATTTAATTCAGACCAAACTTCAGACAGAGCGCAACCTTTCCCCCATTCGTCAATCTCGCCAGAAGCAGCGATTTTGCCGTTGCTCCTGTGCCTTGGTCCTATCCACAGTGTCATCGGAGGCTTGGCCTCTTCCTCTTGTCGGTAGTTCACCAACAGAGCTAGCCAAAGCCATGGCACCGGCTCTGCACCAGCCGCAGTAGCTCCCCGCTTCGGTTCCGCGCCGCGTGACACCGCCCCTTGCTCCTGCTGCCGCCGCGTACCCCTCCTCGACCCCGTGCTCCGCAAAGACCGTCGCCATGCACGATGTAGCTCAGAGCACGAGTTCTGCAGCCGCAGTGTGCAGCAATGTCCGCGTCGTCGCCGTGTTGCCACGGTCGATGACCAACCTCCCTCTGGTAAAAAATGAAGCCCCAGTAGTGATTAGGTGCGATCCTAGCCACCTAACCGCCTTCCCAAGCTCCTGCATCACCGGAATCGCTCGCCAGAGTTAATGTCGTAGCTCGTTTCGCGACACCTATAAATAGAGCGTCCCCCCAGTGCTTCTGACCTCGCCAGCTCTTCCCCGTTCTCCATCTCCACCTTTAGGAACCAGCCGATCCAGGAAGGGGTCCTCGAGGGGCCTTCCTCCCAGCTCCGACCGGCCCGATCCGCTTCGGGATCAGGCCACTCCCATGCAGTGTAAGTAGAGGTAGGACCCCTGAGGCCTTCGTTTGCATCCAGGATCCCCTCCCTTGCTTACCCCGTGCTCAATTTCTTCGCAGAGGCTCCCTGTTGTCGATCTACTCGCGTCACCAGAGTTGTTGCCGCCGCAGATGTGTTGTTGTCGACATGGGGCCTACCCCGCTGTCTTATCCCTCTCCATCAGTCAGGTGAATCAACAGTGAGTGCACCCGCACCCCCAGCTGGCTCTCCTCTCCCTCCTAGCGTCGTCGGTGATCGCCGGAAGCCTATCGCACCGTGTAGCGTTCGAACCTGACACGGGGACCCCCTCTGTCAGTGTCTCTCTCTCCCTTCAAAGCGTTTCGTTGGAAACGTATTCGGCCAGTTGCCATTTTCCTTTTGGGGAAACGTCTTTCCATTTGGGCGTTTTGACTAAATCTCAGTCTAGCCCCTGTTTCTATTAAAACTAATTACATAATAGTCCCTGATAATGTTTTGGCTATAACTTTTGATCCATAACTTATTGTTTAGTGATTCTTTTTGCAAATTGTTCCTAGTAATGCCTAGTTTATTTTAAGATTTTTCTAAAAATATTTTAAGACCAGTAGCTAGGCAGTACCACTTATACCCTTGTTTGATCTATACCGTAGATTCCGACACCGAAATACCGGACGCCAACTGCACCGAGCTTGATCCCGACTACGTGGAACCAGGCAAGCATGTTTGTTATTTTTGGTGTGCTGTTTGCTAATTTAGCTCATATTTATTATTCACCACCTTTCATAGTTCACACATGCTATACATATTGAACCATAATAAAAATATGATTACGGCAAGTGGTAGTTATGAACAGGTTGTGGAATAGCCTAGTCACGCAGAACATGATAGTCTATGACCATGTAAGGGCTTGAGCACAATGGTGCTGATATAAATTTGGTAAACTCCAATATCGACCTAGATCGAGTCTTGTCCGTGACATACTTCTTATCGTGCTACCACAGTTCCCTCGATAATGGGTTCGGTATAGTCAGTCATAGACCTATTATCAGTCATACACCAAGTAGAGGGGCCGGTATGAAGGTATCCATGGCCCTGGAATAAATCCAGTCATCCGGTCAGGGGGCATGGGTGTTTCCGGTCTGGGACCGGAAGGGAGGGCACTCCCCGTAAGCGCGCGATATAAATATTGTTGATCCCATGCTAGTCGAGGTCGGAGCTTCCCCGTCTTATGGTTTTACCTTGACAGTGTAGTACGAGTGAATCCGGGATTCACGAAGGTAAAGTGGGTGTGTGATGATTCCGAGGGTCCATTTCTAAAATACCATACACGAAATTAGTCATATTGGCTATTGAAAACCGTGGGCTATGGGTAAAGAGTACACCCTCTGCACAGTCAATACTATTCGAGTAGCCATGTCCCCGGTCAAGGACGTTGTTTGACAAGTCAAGTGTCGGTCTTAGAGTCGGTCTCTAGAGTATACGTGATATTAATAATATTGGACGTGGTGAACCATATGATGATGAGGGACATTATTATACCGTGTATTATTACTCTAGACTAACCCTTATCATTCTCTTTGTTGGATATCCTTGGGACGGTTCTACCTCCTGGATATTCGATATTTTATATAAGCCCTTTATGTGGTGTCGCTGAGACGCCCGACTGTGGCATTGTTTTATTATTCTTATAAGCCCTTTATGTGGTGTCGTTGAGACGCCGGACTGTGGCATTGTTTTATTATTCTTATAAGCCGTTTATGTTGTGTCGCTGAGACGACCGACTGCGGCACGTTATTTTATTTTTATCCATGCCCTTAGTGTGGTGTCGCAGAGACACCCGTTCGAGGCTTATTATTTATTTCATTTATGTTATGCCCTGTGTGTGGTGTCGCTCAAACGCCCGATGGTGGTTTATTTTATTTCTTTTTGTTACGGATATCTTGGGATTACTACCGCCTGATTTATCCTCTAACTTATTTACCTTCTGCACTTATATTGTGATTAGAACTTGAGCCTTACCATGCATAATAAAATCTACTGCATGCATTTCATCATTTGTGCAAACTGTTTGCGAGTACTTCTCGGAGTACTCACTGGCTTGTTGTTGTGGCCACATATGGATGAAGGAGACCTCATGGATGAGGAGTTCGATAGCGAGTCCGATGTCTAGAGGATTCTGAGTCAGTCCTGCGATCCTGGAATCCGTCGTTGTTTTATTCCACCGCTTTCGCCACCTCGAATAAATTGTTGAGCTTCACTCTAAGGCTTAACGCGTAGTAGTACTCGTCATGTCACATTACTCTGATGTGACGTGCCCCTTTATTTTTGTGAGCAGTCGAGTCACCCTAAGACCACTTTAACATTTCCATCTATCCTAAGACTTGGATGCGTTGTAATAATTTGTAGAGCGACCCTCGCTCTACTTGTAGTATATTGAGTACTACTGGTTTTCTACATCAAGTTGTGTCTGTCTGTGGGAAATATTTTATTCACTATGGACGCGAATCGCTGATTTCCAATTAAATCTTTTATTTGGAAACTGGTCGTGACAGGAAGCGGGCGAAGAAGTCGCTGGCCGGTAGCCCGAAGCCTCGGTAGAAGTGTTCTTCAAACTCCACTACCTCGCCCTCCTTCAGAATCGAGGCGGCTTCGGCTCCGGGCACCCGCACCGCCACAAGGGTTGTGGGAGGAAGCATGCGGCGATGGTAGAGTGCATTAATGTTGTCATCGCAGATGTCGCTGCCCAACCACGTGCCACTGTGCTGCCCCTTCTTAGGGGCACTGCTCGACATGGCGGCTGACGGCGAGAGTTGGGATGCTCCTAGAAGCGGCTGGTGGCGATGGCTTGGGCGGCGGTGAAGACGAAGTAGGGTCTCTTGTTTCTCTAAGCTCAGGGAAGGAAGGTGTACTGGTGCGGCACGAGAAGGGGGCAAATGGCCTCCTCGATGCTCTCTCACCCTATTTAAACCCCCACGATAGATCATGGGGAGGGGATCCGGTGCGCATAACGCCCACATCTCCCGATTATTACGGGCGCACTTACGCCCCTTGGAACCAACCATCGGGGAGTAAATCCGCAGAGGATCTATATCGTGGGGGTCGAGGGGGCGTCGAGGCGTGACCCAGGGCTCAAGTCAAGTCCCGTCATCTGATAAATTCATCATCACGTCAGGCCATGGCCTAGCACGTGGCGCAAACACCGCAACTTGCGGCGTAGTCGAGGCGTTCCTTGGAAGCTAGCCGACTCCCAATCCGGTGCCTCCCGCCGTAGGCGTCTTAAGGAGATCAACATCAAATAACTCAAGCCGGCGAGGCCTCCCAGTCCGAGGCAGCGGGCCTCCCCTGCTTCGGGGACTACTGATGAGGGGATAACCCCTGGGTAGGCTCATAGAACCTGCTCCTTTGCCATCTACATTGAAGGAAAAGCACAACTCAGTTCTATACCTCCTAATCCCCTTGGCCGGCTAGGAAACCCCTGCCGGCTAGGGGCGAGATGGCCAAATCCCTCTGGTTGGCTAGGAAGCCCCTGCTGGCTAGGGGCGAGACGGCTACCTCCCTCTGGCCGCCTAGGACGCGCTGGCCGGCTAGAGGCGAGACGGTCGTTCCTGGGCCGGCTAGCCGGCCAGGGAGCTCAAGTCACATCATATTGTAGGTCATGACGAGATCCTTCTATCAAAGATGCGTACGCATCAGCAGGGGTACATGATTGGAGCACACGACAAGTACAGTGTCAGCGGCCATGCCGATGACCTACTCCGGCTCCGATCCATCATCCCTGCAGAGTGTCAGCCCATCAAACACCCACTCCATTACCACACTCGGCGTGGGAACAGTGGAGACAGCCGTACTGGCAACCCATGACGAATCTCGCAACACGACGCCGGACGTACTACACGTGTCCTGCGTCGGCCTTACGCGAGAGCTTCATTGGCTAGACGACGGGTCCCATAGCCAGATGGGACCTTGTAGCCGGCGGGCCCCTCCAGCGACAAGACAAGAGCCCTATGGACCCCTTGGCCAGTCGACGAGGTTGCCATCCGGGTCCCACCTTTGTACTTTTATCCTTATTGTAGGTCGGTGGGTTCGTCTATAAAACCCCGCGACCCCCTCTATGCAGAGGGTCGGTCAATCCTCCACACACACACACCCATACAGGAGAGGCAGTAGCGAGCCCGCAGCTCCTTCTTCCTCCTCCGTCGAACAGCTCAAGGAGCACATTGTAGCCTCTCTAGTGCATTATACATTTCGACAGGACTAGGGGTATTATCTCTACACAGAGCCCTGAACCTGGGTACATCGTGCGTTCCTTGCTTGTACCAACCTCGTTCCCAGAGCCCGTCGGTGTCCTTTCGGTCTCCGCCTCATCTGTTTAGCCTACACATGGCTTATGTCGTGACTAAACATCGACACAAGCTGTTTCCATGGCTTCTGCCCAAAAGTGGCTTGGCGTCTTGTATCCATCAAGCATCGTTCTGGCCATCTCTATGAGAGTCCGGTTCTTCCTCTCAACAACTCCATTTTGCTGAGGTGCGTACGTTGCCGAGAATGCATGTGAGATACCTTGTTCGTCAAGAAAAGTATTTTAGTGTTCTTGACCTCCATTCCGTTATCGCTCCGAACTTTCTTGATCTTCACTTCAAACTGATTTTGAGCTTTCCGAGCCAAGTTCTTGAAGCTCATTTGTACCCGGAAGTTATCATCAAGAAAGAATACCCACGTAAATCTGGAAAAATCATCAACAATGACTAGACCATAAGAATTTCCAGTGAGGCTCTTGTAAGCATTGGGACCAAAGAGATCCATGTGAAGCAGCTCGAGTGGCCTTCTTGTAGTCATGATGTTCTTCACGACATGACTTCCACCAACTTGCTTTCCTGCTTGACAAACACTACAAAGTCTATCTTTGTCAAAGATAACATCTCTAACACCAAGAATATGATCACCTTTGATGAGCCTGTCAAGGTTATGCAAACTACATGTCCTATCCTTCTATGCCATAACCAACCTTTAGAAGATTGAACAATAAGATATGTACATGGTTTGAATTTTTTACTGAAATTGACAATGTATAGATCACCTATACAGAAACCAGTAAAGACCATGTTACAATTTTTGCTACGAATCATTTGGCAATCATCTTTCGTTAATAGCACATTGAAACCAAAGTGTGCTACTCTAGATAAAGAAAGAAGATTATAGCCAAGGGATTAAACAAGCATGAAATTTTAATCATGAGATATTTCCACCATACCAAGACCAAGGACCTTACCATGGAGTTGTCTCCAAAGTTCACATACCTTCGAGCTGCACGGTTTGGTGTGATCTCATGGAACATGTGTTTATCTCCGGTCATGTGATCGGTGCATCCGCTATCGAGAACCCACTCCTTTCCACCGGCCATGTAGTCTCTAAGGTTCGCCATAAGACTAAGGTTACTCATCGTATTCTTGTACTTGATGTCAAACTCTTCATATTCATCATAGTAGCCATGCTCCACATTGTCGTCGTTGGACAAAATATCCTCGTCATAGGAAACAAGAATTTCATCAGAATTTTGACTATGACAATGTTCATATTTATGCATGTGAATGGCTTCAACAATGACATTGTTAATGGTAATGACATCTTCTTTAGCACGCATGAGCTCACAAATCTCAAAAAGAGATTTATCAAAATTAGGATCAGTTCGCTTCATTTCGTGAAAGGCAATGCATTTATGGAAAATGATCTCAATATGTTTTAGTGAATAGTTGGGACATATTTTCTCTAAGTCTTTCCACAAAGTGTAAGCACACTCAAAATTTTGCAATTGATTAAGCACATTTCTCGTGAGTCCTCTAATGATTAGATTTACAGTTTTAAGATTACCAAGCATATCAAGTTCTTCATCATGAGAAGGATGCAAAGGATCAATGGGAGGCTCATAGGGATATTTAACATACTTGCGCAAATGGAATTTATGACATATATCAAGAATTTCATATTTCCATTGTGTAAAATATTTCCCGTCAAGAGTAGGCACTCTACAACTAATATTCCCCAAACTAGGCACATCCATCTTCCTCCAATGGTGTTTAAACCAAGGTTTTGGACACCTTGCTATGATACCAATTGAAAGATCGATAGAAGAGGTGTCTAGGGGGGGTGAATAGACTACTTGCATAAATTAAAATCCTAGCCTTTATCCAAATTAATGGTAAGAAATTTTTAGCAATTATAACAAGTTTAGTCCACCCTACACATGCTAGTCAACAAATATGCCAGCGGAAAGTAAAGACCTTGCACATGTAGTAAGGTGTAGAGTTTAGGAAGATCAAATGGGAAGAAGTCGACACCGCGATGTTTGACATGGTTCAGATAGGTGGCGCTATCGTACGTCCATGTTAGTGGAGACTTCAACCCATGGAGGGTAACAGCTGTGAGAGTCCATGGAGGGCTCCACACACAAGGGGTCCACGAAGAAGCGACCTTGTCTATTCCACCATAGCTTCCATCCACACAGGACTAGCCTCACTCATGGTAGATCTTCAGGAACTAGGCGATCTCCTTGCCCTTACAAACTCTTGGTTCAACTCCACAACACGAAGTAGGAGGCTCCCAAACGACACCTAACCAATCTAGGAGGCAGCACCCTACAAAAGGTAGTAGATGTGGTATAACGATGAACTCCTTGCTCTTGTGCTTCTAAAGATAGTCTCCTCAACACTCAATCACTCTCACTCAGATTTGGCAGGGGTAGGAGAGATTGATCTGGTGGAAAGCAACTTGGGGAGGCTAGAAATCAACGTTCAAATGGTTGGAATGGAATCTCTTGATCTCAACACATGAGTAGGTGGTTCTCTCTCAGATACATGGATCTTGCAAGTGTAAGTGTGTTCCGAGCGCTTCCTCTGTGAATGAGAGGTAGTTGGAGGGGTATATATAGTCATATCCCAAAATCCAACCGTTACAACATTATTGACCAACTCGGTGACACCGAAATGTTAATATCGGTGGTACCGAGTTGCACTAAATGTGGCAACTTTGAATTCTCGGTGAGACCGATATATGAATCTCGGTGGTACCGATACGATGACCTAGACTGGTTTCCAAACTCGATGAGACTGACTTCAAACTCAGATTTTCTGAAACTTGAAACTATCTTAGCTGAAAGTTGGTCTCCCAATCTTGATGGCATCGATAGGAATGTTGGTTGTACCGATATGGTGGGTTTGGCATAGGATCTGTCTAAGTGTAAAATTGGTATAGTCGAGTGAGAAATGTTGGTGGCACTGATTTTGCATATTTTTCTTGGGACAAATATATTTTGTGGGAAACTGGTTGAATATTTTTGTGTGGCTATCTTTAAGCACTTGAGCAACCAATTCATCATAATACCTCATCCCCTTTTAATAGTATTGGCTTTCCTATGGACTCAAAAGTGATTTCTCACAAAGTGTAAAATGAAGAGTCTTCTTCCTTGAAGCTTGAGCCAATCATACTCCTTCCTTCATCAAGGGGCAACTCCACACAATCCTATAGGAAAAGCTCTTTGTGGAATATACCTAAAATATATTAGGTAAAAGTGTTAGTCCAAGAGACAATGTATGTTGTCATGAATTATCAAAACCACCAAGGGAGCATATGTGCTTTCAATTGGTACTTAAAGCCACCTCATTTTCATATGTGTACAAAAAATGTACAGTGTGTAAAACTAACTATAGACATGAAAATGTATGAATGAAACGATGTTTTTTGTTGGGAATATATGAAAAGATGTTATTTTTGGGACTATATAAAAATATGTTAATCATGTATTGGAAAAATGTTAAACATGTATAAAAAATCCAAGTGAGCTCACAATCCAATCTATGTTTCTCGTAATATTTTTAGTGTGTGAAGCAACTATATTTTATATTGATTTATAATTGCTGAAAGATTACCACGACATGACCCTGCCTATAGAACCTCCCTCCACCAAATTTTAGCTCGTTTAATTTATCCAATTTCCCTCAATTTTGTTTCCTAATATTTTGTTCAGTGGAGATAATTGTGAAGGAAGTACAATTTTATTTATATAAATGATATGAAATGTTTACAGCATCTTCATATGCCCAAATTATCACACTTCTCCAAATTGCAGCTCAATCCAATCATCTATGCGAGCCCAGCATCAATTTCTATTTTTTGTCCAGATTGGCAGATTGCAATGCAAGTGCTATATAGATACCTCCTATTTACATAAAAAATGTGCTATATTACATAATCAAATCATTTCTACATGCCAATATTCAGCTCCATTTGCCAAGTAAAGCTTTTTCAGCAAATTTCCAAAGTTTCTATCCAGAGAGAAGCTTTGTGAAGGAAGTACTCGCTGGTATTATCCAAATGATCTGAGATGTTTTCCAATGTTTCATATGCTCAAATAATCAGTCTCCACAAAATTTTAGATTTATCCAGCAATCCATGTGAGCACATCATCCAATCTTTTATTCTAGTCATATTTTCATTTTGTGAAGCAACTATATTTTATATTGCTTAATTATTTACGAAACTTTACCAGGGAATGTTAATACCTATATAACTTATATCCACCCAATTTTAGCTCATTTGATTTAGCCAATTTTTCTCAATAAGTTTCCCAATTTTCTGTGTAGAGAAGAGCATTGTGAAGGAAGTACCACTTTGGCACGTCCAAATAGTATCAAATTGTTAGAGTACCTTACTATGCCCAAATTACCATCCTCCACCAAATTTCAGCTCAATCCATGCATTTATTTGAGCCCAACTTCGACATCCATATTTCTGTCTAGTGTTGTACTTTGCAAATCAAGTGCCACCTAGGATCCTCCATTTGAGCTAGAAATTTGCCAAGACAGTCTACTTAGTATATGATAATCCTCAGCCAAAATTCATGCCAATTGTGCATGTGCATTTCCCCCGCCACTAATCAAACACTTCGTTGCTAATTCATGTTTGAGCTTAGTTCAGTCTCCTCGTGAGATTATTCTATTGTATTTTTCTTGCTAAGACCTATCAGGGGAGTTCCCAACCCACCAAACATACATAGGCCACCTAAAACATGTGACAACACCAAGGTGACGCGGTGACCGCCTGGCTCGCATGCAAGTGTACTCACTTTGGAGTTGGGGCCCACGACCACTGTCCAAATCTTGATGTATCGCCACCACACCATGTACTTATGATTAAAAAGATATTTATGTACCTAGAAATGATTTTTGGAAAAAAAATAAAGGGCAAACTATAAGAAAACTCCAGTTCGAATTTGACCTGCTTCCTACTGAATCGACGGAAATTTGTCTTTTTCATGAGAGGTGGATCAAATCTTCTGACATCCAACCATTTGGTTAATTGTACATTAAATATGGCCTAATATTTTAGAAATATGGTTTGGTCCAATTTTTCAAAAAATATATCGTAGGCTCTTCACAAAACATTCATATTGGGCACTTGAAAAATGGAAAATGATTTTTTCGTGCAAAGAAAATGAAAAATCCCTTAGGAAACATTGTTTGTAATTACAAGTTGCAAACTTGTGCACAATATTAGATCATTTGAACAAACTATGCGATGAATGTTGCCATAACAGTGGTCATTTGCCTCGGAAGTCAGTGATCTTCATACATGATAGGTCATTTATCACAACACTTTTTAAGACATTTGCCGTAGTACAAGATTGTTATTTTTCCTGGATAGTAGGTCACATATAATGACACAATATAGAGGTTTTCGATTTTTTTGATTTTTTGAATTTCTTATGCCGTTTTCAAAATGCGGTTAAGTTTGCCGGTATGACCGTTCTTACCTAGGTGTGGAATCTTGTGTATTTGAAAGTTTTATGCCAATTGCCTCACAGAACCTACACACAATTAATCGGCGTAGGCAATTTTACCATGATGTAACACATGTGAAACCTGATTATCTCTATGAATTGAAGCATCTTCCACATCTGCTTGGAAAAAGGTCTAGCTAGCTTTGATTGGACACCAATCAAATTATTTTTTCAGTAAACAAAGACTTGTCAAAGTTGAGAGACTTGCAAATGACAGTAAGATGGGTGCTTTATTTATAATATTTTGTATGGTCATTTTGTACACTCGGATATTTTATATGCACTTCTACCTGATGATGTATACATTTCACATATTTGTCCTATCTTTTAAGCTCTACAATTCTTTACAGATATCAACAGGACCCCCTGGTGGTTACCCGCGGTCGACAACAACCACAACCAGGATTGAAAAACATGGAGATCTCCCCGACTTGCTGAAGCTCGACAGCGGCCTTCCCGGATCGAGGCCATATCAGGTCATCGCGATCCCTTATTCTTCCCATTAATTTTGCTGACAGCCTATAGGTTAGTGTTGTGGACCCCTAGCATGAAATTATATGCTTTAGCATTTGCAATTCTATGCAGAACCAGTGGATTGTTGCATGATTGTGTAAGTTTATTAGATATGACACATGACAGTCCAAAGCACTTCTATTGACTATTCAAATCAAACCGAGAAAGACAAATTGATAATGTGTACTTTCACTTGAACATGGCCTAAATTTATATGCTTCTGAGATGGTTTCATGTAGATTCTGTAAATTATGTCCTTGTCTTGTTACTTTTTATTGAGCCGACAAAGAGCTGAGCTCCAAGTTTGTTACACTAATGCAGAAAAACAAAAGCTAGTTGCAGGTGGTTCTGGAGTAGCTTCCTATTGAAGTTTGGCATGCTCCTGTTTGTTTTAATGTTTATTCAAATGTATTGCTTTTATTGTAGTGTATTAATTCCTGAAATATTTATTAGATTACTTATGTTTTATTTCTTTATATTGATCCATTATTCTTGAATTTCTATGTGGCAGAGAAGTTGCCAATATGGAGAGGCCCTCTATGAACATCTGTGCCCTAGAGACGGTCGTCGCGCAGTCGGGCATTGGCATGTGGGGCCACGCATTCTGCCGCACCACCATCAGCCACATCCTCTCGTGACCTTACCGATAACCACGAGGCGGACGTGCAGCAGCAGGCGGACGATCCGGTCACACAAGTCGACAAGTTCCTCCGCAAGGCCCTCGAGAAGCCTCACGAGCGCCTCTCATGTACCTACCGTCCCACCGGCCACAATCATTTCCCGGAGTCTCATCTCTTTTAGAAGAGATACATACTGGAACAACGATGCCTTGTTAATTAGTACCAATTGGCTTGTGCAATCCCTTTCTTATTTATTTTCCTGAATGTCTTGAACTGTCGAACATGCTACTTTAATTGTGTGATGTTATGTACCGTTGTACCTAAATGTTGGGACGAAATAATTAAGTTAGCATGCTTATGAGGAATGTTGAATATTTTTGTGTATTAGCTTTTGCTGGGATTTTTTGGTCGATTTGTACCCATTGGTCCATTATGGTGGTGATCCTCTTTACTTTATTGGCTGAATAAGCTTGATTGGAGTGATCGTGTATATTGGAACGTACAAGACTCATGTGGAATTAGTTAAGTTGATATCAAATACATTTGTTGCATGCTCCATTAGTGGTTTATACTTGAAACCTCGTGTGCCAGTTTTAGTAAATATTACACCATCAAACTTATTTTATCCACGCTGTTGTAGATTGTATACTCTCTCCTAACAGTTTTATTACTTGTTGTGTGTAGGCTGATTTTAGCCTATGTTTTCCTTTAAAAGCCTATTTTTGATATCACGTGCTCATTGAGCTGCCTAAGAACATGCAAATGATCAATTCACCATCTTCGCCCCTAGGGTATGTCATCTCTTTTGCCTGTTCCAGCAGTGTCTTCTTTGTTCCTCACTATAAAAATTGATGCATCTCCCCTATTCTAAAGTGGAAAATCACTGATAGCTTGTACTGTCCATCGGTTGAGTTAACTTGCACTATGCTGGTACTTATCATTTGCAAAATATATCTGAGTTTTCGCTATTGTGGAAATGTTCTATGGATGGTTTCCTGTTAAATCCAAAGTTCCACAATAATTTTTCATCCTTACGAAATTTTATATTCATGGATTCACTTGATTATGTATCTAACTTTTCATAATTTATTATTTGCACATGTTGGCCTTCATTCTTCAAAAGTTGGCTGTACAGGAGCTCTAGGAAGAAGAATCCCGAAGAAAACACACTCCCACCAATAGGTTTTAGCTCACTAGAGCTAGTTATATGTATATTTAGTTGTATCTTATAGATGTATACCAGATTTGTATGATGTATGATTGTAATGTACTTTGCTTGGTTGTTGTACGAAATATTATGCCTTATTGGCTCTTTTTGAATCAAATTACCTAATTGCATAAATATAGAACTCACGTGTGGTACCCAAACAACAATCCACGTAATTTTTTCCCATTTGACCAGTGGGTCCTACTTTAAGATGCAAAATAAACAAAAGAATGCTCACAAGTGGGCTGGAAAAAGGATGAGGCCTAAAAAAATATGGACTGTAAAAGGTCCTGATCCAAAAAATAAAAGTTGTTCGGTTTGGCCCATGTAGCTGTCCAAAATTGTAAGGAAAAACAATAAATAGGCTAAATTAATGGGCTTGGGCCATTTAGACATCGAATTAGACCAAGCCGATTCTAATCAATGACCTTTTCATTTGGTCATAATTTTGCCATGTGAGCTTGCCATGTCGGATCCGACATGGTGTGGGTAGATTGCCACAACACCCGTTGAGCACTAGTAACCCCTGCTTAGCATTGGGTTCTTTATGGAACAAGTGATTACAACGAACAAGTATCCTTCATTCTTAAGCTAGCACCTTTACCGTGATGCCATTGGAAGGATCTTCCGGAATAGATGATGTGTAGGCTATGGTTTGTTGTGATGATGATAGGTGTCTCGAGGATCTAGCTAGACCATCTTGGTGGATCGTAAGACCCTTATGAAGGTAGGTGAACTTGGTCGAACAAGTTGATAAAGTAGCATAACCTACATGTTCCTGGAGTAAGTTTGGATTCAGTAGGACAATTATGACCACGAGCTAAAATTCTTGGTGGTATAATAAATTGGATTTATCAAGTAATAGGTCTTATTGGACTTGAGTTTCGAATTTGAATAGGTAACCTTATGGGAGTAGCAATGATGGATGAGGCCACATGGTTCAGAGTATATTGAATTTAGTCCGATGACCTCGATCATGATACCATGATTCCCGGTGGATGACAAGTACAAGTAATTGGAATTGCCGAATTGATTTAAGAACTCATATAAGCATGGCCTTGGAGAATAGTTGGTTGTGTTATTGGAAGTTGGTGGATATACTGTGACGTAGTCCTTGCAATAATATGTGGATTATGAGGACTCTAGATTATCATGTAGGACCGCATCGGTATTGGATTTGTGGGAGCGATGGCTCCAATGATGGTTGATGGGATTGATTAACCACTTGATTGGATTCGTAGGAAGGAAATGAGACATTGGATTGGTATCCTACGTGTTTCCTTAATATAGGAATACAGTACCCTCACCATTGGATGATCTAGCTGGGTACTTGCATTTGTAGCGTCTCAATTAAAGCTCAGCAGCTTGTATACTTTCCCGAGGTTCTTGCATAGGAATACATGCGCAACTTAGCTATAGTACACTCATGATGTTTGGCTTAGTTCACCTCTCAAACCCTGGAGTTGACTAGCATGAGTGAGGTGGAGTTGACTCATGTGAGGCGGTATTTTCAATGATATAGGGTGATATTGTCCGGAGATAGACGTTAGACTATTGGCATCTAAGGAGTGTGCTTAGGGATAAGAGGATATCCGTTCACTCACATCCTGAGTTCCTTGAAACCCCGAGGCCTCACCGAGCCGTAGATGGTTGGATTATGACCATACGAAACGACTCTAAGTTGTTAGACTATGGCGAATACTCTGCCCAACCACAATCAATCATGTCTACGAGGAACGTGTTCATGAAGGATTAGATCATGTTGGACCACAAACCCCTCGGCCAGTGACCGCCCATAGCAAGTCCCCGCTGTTCTCACTTGTCTCATGGGCACTATGCTTATGCGATGCTTGGGGAAGTATGTCGTTATCCTCACATATGACATATTTATTCACCGAACGAGAGGAGGAACACTTTAGTCCTGTTTGGACAAGCCCTAGTAACGCCGATCGCCATGCCTCTCAAGCGTAAGGTGTCATGTCAACAGGATGGGATCCTCGAAGCAACCTCAAAGCAGCAGAAGTCTATCCTACCCAGGACAAGATGAAGAACCGCCATAGTTGGGAAACCACAACGAAGAAGAAGAAGCAATAGAAGCCAACCACTGCTCCTCCGCCAGCTACAACCACTATCTCAGTAAGTATCTACGTTCAATCTGATGAAGCCTTTGGACGACGAGAGAAATCAGATAGTCCCTTCTTAGATTCCATAAAGGATGTAAAACCTGACTGGACCATGGTGAAAGGCCTGTCAATTGAGATTCACCCCGCCTGCCAAGCCTCAAACCTTAGTGACTGGATGACTGGTCTATACTATTGGGTAAGCAGCTTGTCCAGAACCACTCATGAACCTTCCTAGATAGTAGAACCATTCTAAACGCCGAGTCTGTGAGCACAGTTTCATGGACGAGACCCAAACCAGACCTTTCGCAAGAAGCTACAAAGAGGCTAGAAGACCAAGCGTATGGAGACACGCCGGAAGCGTGTGTGAGACCAAATGACGACGATAAAAGGCTGCAGACGAATGAAGCACATACATAAGTAACTTACTCGAGTTGAAGATCTCGATGAAAAGCCTACAATGGGACGCTTCAACGCCCTCAATGATGAATACCACATGCGATCGTAGTTCCCCTGCTTTAAGGGAGTCAAGGACTTCCCCGACGGCAGGGAGCTACACAGATACCTTGACCCTCTATTCTAACACGAGACATCTAGATGTCACTAACCGACATGAGCAGCCCCAGGACCAGCACCCACACACGCTAGCTTGCCACGCATTCCGACCTTGGGATACACATGCAAGCTAGAACCTTGCAGGAACTTAGTTCACCAAGCCCTTGACCCTCAGTCAAGCCCAACTTATTGCCAGGACCACGCTCACAGTCAGGCAAGGATGGGCGGAGCATTCAGAGCTGTATCATCAAGCACTTCAGTACCCACACGGGCAACCACATCGAAGAAGGAGTAGCATGGGCATGTGAAGACTACCTCCAACCCAAGGTTTTATATCTCTCCAACGCCTAGCCTAGAAATCTCGAGGATGAGATTTTCTTAAGGGGGTAATGTCTATCACACCCTATGTTTTGACTCTCCTCGCTAAATTAACTTATCTCAAAAATTAGGACCAATTAAATTTTTTATGACTGATTGTGATGCTTGATGTGATTGCTGCTTGCTTGCTTGTTTGCCTGTGTTTAAATACCAATGTTCCTGCTACTCTCCAGACTCTCCTCCTTGACCAAAACCCTTGCCTAATGATCATTCCATGTGTATAGGACCAACAACCTCTTTTTACCAAACATTATTTTGACCAAAAAGCATTTCCTTGATTTAAGCTTTCAAAAACCCCTAAGTTGGGATTTGTACTACAAGTCCCCAAATTAGGGAAGTTACTTTGCACCAAATATTTTATTTAAATCCCAAGATACCCCAAACAAGCCTATCAAAGGATTATACTCCATAGGAACAAGCAATAGTAAGGTTTAACATGTAGTACAATGTTTCCTTAACAAATTTCGCTTACCAAAGACGCTTCAGTACTCGTCAATGGAACTAGAAAAGAGCCTTGATGACCCAAAAGTATAGGGGATCAATCGTAGTCCTTTCAATAAGTATGAGTGTCGAACCCAACAAGGAGCAGAAGGAAATGACAAGTGGTGTTTAGCAAGGTAATTCCTGCAAGCACTAAGAGTAGGAGTAACAGATATTTTGATAGTAGTGCAATTCGTAACAAGTGACAAGTAAAACTTGTAACTAAGGTACAGCAAGGTGGCCCAATATTTTTTGTAGCGAAGGACAAGCCTAAAAGTTCTCTTATATAAAGTAAAGTGCTCTCGAGGACACATGGGAATTGTTATCTAGTCACGTTCATCATGTTTAGTTGATTCGCATTCGGTACTTTGAAAATTTTATATGTGGGTGGACCAATGCTAGGTTGTTCTTCTTACTTGAACAAGAACCGTGTTATGACTATCCCCTCTCACAATAATGTGGAACTACAAAATAAGAATTAAGATAAATATAACCATAGAATGAAACATATGGACAGAAATCATCCCCTTACGGAATAACGCATACCTAGGGTTGAAGCTTCAGTCAATCTCGCAACAAGTCATCTAATTATTACTCACCCATCCTTTCCCTTAGGCCTAAATATCATGAAGTTTCTTGTATTTTATTTTCACATGACACCACTAAAGGAAGAGCAACATACACATCATCAAAATATCGAACGAATACGAACATCACATGATTACTTATAACAAGACTTATCCCATGTCCTCATGAACTGAAGTAACTACTCACAAATCATCATCATGTTCAACATCAGATGTATAATGAATATTCTTAAGGTTCTAAACATACAATCTTCCACCAAGTAAACAAAATAGCATCAACTACAAGGTGTAATCACCACTACTAGCAACCCCCAGGTACCAATCTGAGGTTTTGATACAAAGATTGGATACAAGGGATGAACTAGGGTTTGGGATGAGATGGTGTTGGTAATGATGTTTATGGAGATGGGACCTCTTAGGAAGGAGGAAGAGTTAGAGATGTTGATGGCCTCGATTCCCCCCACCCCAAGAGGGAAGTTTCCCTGGCGGAATTGCTCCGCCAGAGAGCAAAGATGGCTCCAAAGGGCTGCCATGGGGCCATAAGCTCTGGGGCGCACATGCGCCCCTTAGACTTATGGCCACCTTATGGTGCCCTTCCGATGATTCTTTTGCCAATAATTTTTATATATTGCAAAATATTTCTCCGTCAATTTTAAGGTCATTTGGAGCCTAGAAAATATTCAATTGTTCCAGAGCCCTTTCCGGCAAGGAATTCCAACCACGTGTAATTTGCCTCTTTGTATAAATCTAGCAAAATAAGAGATAAAAGGTATAAGCATTGCATCATAAAGTGAAATAATGACTAAAACCATTATATCAATTAGAAAACATGATGTAAAGCATTGCATCATAAAGTGAAATAAAGACTAAAACCATTATATCAATTGGTAAACATGATGAAAAACGGGCGTATCATACACACCTATACGAGTGCTAGTGGACAAATTACACGCCCACATTTGAAGAGGAAAGTTTCATTCTCAAGGGAATCATCGCCAAGAACATCTCACCACCACCACCACCACAGAAAGAGACTTGAGTACATTGGTATGGGCATCACCATCAAATTTATTGTTATTATCTATCTTACTTCAATCTTCAGTATTTCATGATTTAGAAAAAGTTTGAATTAGTTTTTGAGTGCTTGCATCGTGATAGTTCTATTTATGTAGTTGTATGTGAGAGCTATAAAATAAATAGTAGCATGAGTATCTTTTTCTTAGTTTTGTTGCCTCAATTTTAGGGAGAAAACAACAAAACAATCAGATTCTAATCCCACGAGGAGTAATGAGCTTACTTAAATTATAGTAATTAATAAAATTTGTTGGAAGGTAACAAACATAATATCGCTCATTTTGGCAATCCATGACAGAATAATAAGAGAAGAGAACTTCCTATATAGATCTACTATCTTGGACACCTTCTATGATTGTGAACTCCCATTAATTATGTTCAAACTTTATCAAATAGTTGATGTTGGACAAGGTAAACAACATAATGCTTTATGGTTGCCTGTATTTACACAGAAGTTGTATTGTCATGGCTCCTTTAATGTGTGGTGCTTGTTTACAATTTTGCTAGACAAAAAATTGTAGTAACTAGAGATACTACTTGTGCATACAAACACCCTAAAACCAGTTTCTTAACATGAGAGTACACTATATCTACCAATGGATTTAATAAGATCCTTCAAGTATGTTGCCATCGGTGCAAAACAACAAAAACTCCTCCGAAATATATATGATATTTTATTATTAGGGAAAATAAGTTGTGTGCGAACTTATGATGGTAACGCAATAAAAGTGATGGACTGGTCAATAGAGATTGCCATCATAAGGGGAAATATAAAGTGAGGTTCCTTTACGTTAAGAATTTGCACACGAAAATATTAAAACGCATGACAACATATGCTTCCCTGTGCGAAGGGTTTATCTTTTATTCTTGAAAGCCTCAGTTTTATAAAAGAGTCAAAAATATTTACTCGTATTCCAACCTTAATTATTCTCCACTTGGCAAGCAATATCTGGTAGGGAGATATCCATTTTAGTATATGCAATGATGAGCTATTATTGTTGACATTATCCTTGAGATAAATAAGTTGGGAGGTGGAACATTAAACCCATGTCTTCCTTTGTGTCTGAATGATAAAATTTGTTCTAAAAATATGCTTTGATTGCCAGCAATCATCAAAGACTATGAGAGTTGACTATGTGAACTTTGCTAAACTAAAATTTCTTACATAGGCACTTCGTGGAAATATAATGAATTGCAATTTCTTTGATTACTGAAAGCATTGTTTCTTAGTTTTTCAGTTGAGTTTATTTCTTACAATTTATCTTGTGAAGCAATTATTGCTTGATCACGATAACTTTGTTGATAAACCATTGATGTTATAATAATGATCATGATGCTACCGTGTCTGTATTTTCTTTTATCGAAACATCTCTCTTTTTCTCTCTCTCCCGCTCCCTCTTGCTCTCTTCCCCTCTCCATTCCTCTCCCTTCCTTTCCCTCTCCCTCTCTCTCCCTCCCTCTCCCTCTCCCTCCGACTCCCTCTCCCTCGCTCTCCCTCCATCTCCATCTCTCTTTATATATAAATATCGCTCTCTCTCTCTATATATATGCATATATATATAGCTCTCTCTCTCTCTACATATATATGCACATATACATATGGCTCTCTCTCTCTCCATCTCCCTCTCTCCATCTCCCTCTCCCTCCCTCTCCCTCTCCCTCCCTCTCTCTCCCTCCTTCTCCCTCTCTCCCTCCCCCTCTCCCTCTCTCCCTCTCCCCTCTTCTCCCTCCCTCTCCCTCCCTATCCTTCAACCACTCCTCTCCTCTCCTGTCCTCTCTCTCTATCTGTCTATCTATCTATCTATCTATCTATCTATCTATCTATCTATCTATCTATCTATCTATTTCTATTGCTATCTCTGTCTCCCGCTCCCTCTCTCCATCTCCCTCTCTATCTCCCTATCTTTCTCCCTCCCTCTATCCATATCCCTCTCGCTCACTCTCCCTCTCTCCCTCTTTCTCCTTCTCCCTCACTCACAATTTCCCTCTCTATCCTTGTCCTTCTCCTCTCTCTCTCTCTCTATCTATCTCTCTCTCTCTATCTATCTATCTATCTATCTATCTATCTATCTATCTATCTATCTATCTATCTATCTATCCATGTCTCTCTCCCTCTGTATCTATCTATCTATCTACCTATCTAACTATCTATCTATCTATCTATCTATCTACCAATCTATCTATCTATCTATCTATCAATCTGGTAGGGAGTGATCCATGTATAGATATCCATTTAAGTATATGCAATGATGAGCTATTATTGTTGACATTATCCTTGAGATAAATAAGTTGGGACGTGGAACATTAAACCCACGTCTTCCTTTGTGTCTGAATGATAAAATTTGTTCGAAAAATATGCTTTGATTGCCAGCAGTCATCGAAGACTATGAGAGTTGACTATGTGAACTATGCTTAACTAAAATTTCTTACATAGGCCCTTCGTGGAAATATAATGAATTGCAATTTATTTGATTACTAAAAGCACTGTTTCTTAGTTTTTCGGTTAAGTCTATTGCTTATAATTTAGCTTTTGAATCAATTATTCCTTGATCACGAGAACTTTGTTGATAACCATTGATGTTATAATAATGATCATGATGCTACTGTGTCTGTATTTTATTTTATCGATACATCTCTCTTTTACTCTCTCTCTCCCTCCCCCTCCCTCTTGCCCTCTTCCCCCTCCCTCCATCTCCCTTCCTCTCCCTCTCCCTCTCTCTCCCTCCCTCTCCATCTCTCTCTATATATATCGCTCTCTCTCTCTATATATATATGCATATATATAGCTCTCTCTCTACATATATATGCACACATATATGGCTCTCTCTCACTCTCTCTCTCCCTCACCCTCTATCCATCTCCCTCTCCCTCCCTCTCTCTCCCTCCTTCTCCCTCTCTCCCTCCCCCTCTCCCTCTCTCCCTCTCTCCTCTTGTCCCTCCCTCTCCCTCCCTATCCTTAAACATCTCCTGTCCTCTCCTATCCTATCCTATCCTATCCTATCCTATCCTCTCTCTCTCTATCTGTCTGTCTGTCTATCTATCTATCTATCTATCTATCTATGTATGTATGTATGTATGTATGTATCTATCTATCTATCTATTTCTATCGCTCTCTCTCTCCCTCTCCCTCCCACCATCTCCCTCTCTCTCTCCCTATCTTTCTCCCTCCCTCTCCCTCTATCCATATCCCTCTCCCTCACTCTCCCTCTCTCCCTCTTTCTCCTTCTCCCTCCCTCCGCCCCCCTCTCTATCCTTCTCCTTCTCCTCTCTCTCTCTCTCTATATATATATATATTTCTCGCTCCCTCTCTCTCTGGCTCTCGCTCTCCCTCTCCATCTCTCTCTCACTATCTATCTATCTATCTATCTATCTATCTATCCATCCATCCAACCATCCATCTCCCTTCCCCTCTCCCTCTCCCTCCCTCCCTCCCCCTCTCCCTCCATCTCCCTATCCCTCTCTCCGCCTCTCTCCTTCTCCCTCCCTCTCCCTCCATATCCTTGTCCCTATCCTCTCCTCTCCTCTCTCTCTCTCACTCTCCCCCTCTCTCTCGCTCTCCCTCTCCCTCTCCATCCGTCTCCCTCTAACTCTCTATCTATCTATCTATATATCCATCTCTCTCTCCCTCTCTATCTATCTATCTATCTATATATTTATCTACCAATCTATCTATCTATCTATCTGGTAGGGAGAGATCCATGTATAGATATGGATTTAAGTATATGCAATGATGAGCTATTATTGTTGACATTATCCTTGAGATAAATAAGTTGGGAGGTGGAACGTTAAACCCACGTCTTCCTTTCTGTCTGAATGATAAAATTTGTTCTGAAATATGCTTTGATTGCCAGCAATCATAGAAGACTTTGAGAGTTGACTATGTGAACTTTGCTAAATTAAAATTTCTTACATAGGCACTTCGTGGAAATATAATGAATTACAATTTCTTTGATTATTGGAAGCAGTGTTTCTTAGTTTTTATATTAAGTTTATTGCTTACAATTTAGCTTGTGAATCAATTATTTTTTTATCACTGGAACTTTGTTGATAAACCATTGATGTTATAATAACGATCATGATGCTACCGTCTTTGTATTTTATTTTATGGATACATCTCTCTTTTTGTCTCTCTCTCCCTCCCCCTTCCTCTTGCTCTCTTCCCCTCTCCAACCCTCTCCCTTCCTCTCCCTAGACCTCTCTCTCCCTCCCTCTCCCTCTCCTCTCCCTCCCACTCCCTATCCCGCTCTCTCCCTCCCTCTCCATCTCTCTCTCTATATATATATCGCTCTCTCTATATAAATGTGCATATATATAGCTCTCTCTACATATATATGCACATATATATATGGCTCTCTCTCACTCTCTCTCCCCCTTTACCTTTCTCCATCTCCCTCAACCTCCCTCTCCCTCTCCCTCCCTCTCTCTCCCTCCTTATCCCTCTCTCCCTCCCCCCTCTCCCTCTCTCCCTCTCTCCTCTTCTCCCTCCATCTCCCTCCCTATCCTTACACCTCTCCTCTACTCTCCTATTCTATCCTCTCTCTCTCTCTCTATCTGTCTGTCTATCTATCTATCTATATATCTATTTATCTATCTATTTCTATCACTCTCTCTCTCCCTCTTCCTCTCTCCATCTCCCTCTCTCTCTCTCCCTATCTTTATCCCTCCATCTCCCTCTATCCATATGCCTCTCCCTCACTCTCCCTCTCTCCCTCTTTCTCCTTCTCCCTCCCTCTTTGCCTCCCCCTCTCCCTCTCCATCCTTCTCCTTATCCTCTCTCTCTTTCTCTCTCTCTCTATCTCTCTCTCTCTATCTATCTATCTATCTATCTATCTATCTATCTATCTATCTATCTATCTATCTATCTATCTATCTATCTATCTATCTATCTATCTATCTATCTATCTATCTATCTCTCACTCCCTCTCTCTCTCGCTATCGCTCTCCCTCTGCATCCCTCTCTCTCTCACTATATATATATATCCATCTATCTATCTATCTATCTATATATATATATATATCCATCCATCCATCTTCCTCTCCCTCTCTTCGTCTCTCTCCTTCTCCTTCCCTCTCCCTCCATATCCTTCTCCCTCTCCTCTCCTCTCTCTCTCCCTCTCTCCCCCTCTCTCTCCCTCTCCCTCTCCCTCTCCATCCCTCTCCCTCTCACTATCTATCTATCTATCTATCCATTCGTCTCTCTCTCCCTCTCTATCTATCTATATATCATCTATCTATCATCTATCTATTATCTATCTATCTACCTATCTATCTATCTATCTATATATCTATCTCGCTCTCTCTTGCTCTCTCTTGCACTATATATTTACCTCTCCCTCACTCCATCTCCCTCTCCCTCCCTCTCCCTCTCTCCCTCTCCCTCTCCCTCCCTCTGCCTTTCTATCCTTCTCCCCCTCTCTCTCCTGATCTCTCCATCTCTCTCTTTCTTTCTCTATAAACAAGTGTTCATGTTTATTGAGTCCGGCTTCCGCTTTAGGACAAGCTAGGTCTAAAATGCAAGATCTACGAAAATCGAGAGATTGATGGTAGCTAGAATTTTTAGACTGAAGAAGCTCAACAGAGATACTTATTCTTTGTACCTCCAAATAACATGAAATTTCCCGGATAATTATTTTGGAATATATGAAAAATATTTGGAAGGAGTAATTACCAAAGAGGAGCCTCGATGGGCCCACAAGGCAAGGTGCATGCCCTCCCCCTTCCCCACACGACGTGCCCTAGTAACTTGTTGGGCCCACATGGGTTCTCCGAAGCCCATCTTCTGCTATATGAATCCATTTTCACCAGGAAAAAATAAAGCTAAGAATTTTGGGATGAAGTGTCGCCTTCTCAAGGCGTCGCTAGGGCATGAGCATTTTTGTTCTCCGGCGGAACGATTTTGACGGGGAAACTTCCACCCAGGAGGGGAAAGTCAATGCCATCGACATCAAGAGCGGTCGTCTCATCATGGCAGGACTTATATCCATCAACATCTTCACCGACACCATCTTATCTACAAACCCTAGTTTATCTTGTGTATCCAATATTTGTCTCAAACCTCAGATTGGTACATGTAGTTGATGCTAGTTGATTTATTTCGTGGAAGATTATATTTTGAGATTGTTAATTATATATTGATCTCCTCTTATCCCTCTCCCTCCCTCTTCCTCCCTCTCCCTCTCTCTCCCTCCCTCTCCCTATCCTTCTCCCTCTCTCTCCATCTCCCTCTCCATCTCTCTCTCCCTCTCTCTCTCTCTCTCTTCATGTGTATAAATGTATGTATGTATGTATGTATGTATGTGTGTATGTATGTATGTATGTACGTACGTATGTAGGTATGTATATATCGCTCTCTCTCTCTCCCTCTCCATCTCTCCATGTCCCTCTCCCTCGCTCTCCCTCGCTCTCCCTCTCTCCCTCTCCCTCTTCATCTCTCTTTCCCTCTCCCCCTCTCCATCTCCCTCTCCCTCCCCCTCTCCCCCTCTCCATCTCCCTCTCCCTCCCTCTCCCTCTCTCCGTCTTCCTCCCTCTCCGTCTCCCTCCCTCTACATCTCCATCACCTTCTCTCTCCCTCACCCAATCCCCTCTCCCTCTCGCTCTCCATCTCTCTCTCTCTATCTCTCTATCTATCTATCTATCTATCTATCTATCTATCTATCTATATATATATATATATATCTATCTATCAATCAATCACTCTAGCTCTCTCTCGCTCTCTCTCCATCTACCTCTCTCCATATCCCTCTCCCTCTCCCACTCTTTCTTCCTCTGTCTCCCTCTCTCTATCTCCCTCTCCCTCTCTCTCCCTCTCCCTCTCTCACTTTGTCTCCTTCTCCCCCCTCTCCCCCTCCGTCCCTATCCATATCCCTCTCTCTCCCTCTCCCTCTCCTTCTCCCCTCCCTCTCTCTATCTCTCCATCTCTCTCTATCTCTCTTCCCCTCACTTTCTATCTTTCCATATATCAATTTATCTATCTATCTATCTATCCATCCATCTATCTCTCTCTCTCTCTCGCTTTCTCTCTCTCACTCTCCCTCTCTATCTCCCTCTCCCTCCCTCTCCCTCTCCCTTTCCCGGAACTACTCACACTCATCTTCCTCCAATGGTGATTAAAACAAGGTTTTGGAGACCTTCTTGTGATACCAATTGTGGGATCGGTAGAAGATGTGTCTAGAGGGGGTTGAATAGACTACTTGTTTGGATAAAATTCCTAGCCTAACCTAGTTTCATGGAAGGCATAAATTCAACAGTTATAACAGGTCTAGTACACCCTACACATGCTAGTAATCATATATGGCAGCGAAAAAGTAAAGACTTTACACATGTAAAGGAGTAGAGTTTAGGAGATCAAATGTAAAGAGGTTGAAACAGTGATTTTTGGCATGGTTCCGGTAGGTGGCGTTATCGTACGTCCATGTTAGTGGAGACTTCAACCCATGGAGGGTACCGGCTCCGAGAGTCCACGGAGGGATCCACCCACAAGGGGTCCACGAAGAAGCGGCGTTGTCTATTTAACCACGGCTTCCGTCGACACATGAGTAGCCTTACTCAGGGTAGATCTTCACGAAGTAGGTGATCTCCTTGCCTTACAAACATCTTGGTTCAACTCCACAACATGAAGTAGGAGGCTCCCAAGCGACACCTAAGCAATCTAGGAGGCACCACCCTCCAAAAGGTAATAGATGTGGTAGATCAATGAACTCCTTGCTCTTGTGCTTCTAAAATAGTCTCCTCAACACAAAATCACTCTGTCACAGCATAGGCATGGGTAGGAGAGACTGATTTGGTGGAAAGCAGTTTGGGGAGGCTAGAGATCAAGTTTCGAATGGCTGGATTGGAATATCTTGGTCTCAACACATGAGTAGGTGGTTCTCTCTTAGAAAATGGATCTGGCAATGAAGTGTGTGTTCTGAGTGCTTCTCCCACGAGTGAGAGGTGGGTGAAGGGGTATATTTAGGCAGCACACAAAATCCAACTGTTACACCTAAAGTGGAAAACTCGGTGACACCAAAATCATAAACTCAGTGGTACCGATTCACACAAAGGAAGTATCTTTTGAATCTCGGTGGGACCGATATACACAGCTCGGTGGCACCGACATGGTGGCTAACAGCCAGATCGACAAACTTGGTGGCACCGATACTCAATTTCACAAAATCTAATTTTGCATACCGAGGAAACAGAAAGTTGGTCACCGTGAACTCGGCAACACCGATATGGATTCGGTTGCACCGATTTGGTGGGAATGGCTAGGGTTTCTGTGTGAGGTCAAACTCGGTGGGTACAGAATATGAAAGTTGGTGACACCGAATTTGAGTATGTGGAATTGAACAATATGGTTATGTGGGAAAAATGGCTGAGTATTTTGGTGGCTAACTTTGAGCACTTGAGGAATCAGTTCATTTTACTACCTCACCCCCTTTTAATAGTATTGGCTTTCCTATGGACTCAAAAGTGATTTCTCACAAATATAAAATGCAGAGTCTCCACATAAACCTTTAACCAAAGATCTCCATGGGCTAATCCTGAAATATCTAGGAAAAACTGTTTGTCCAAGAGGCAATGTATGTTGTCATGAATTATCAAAACCACCAAGGGAGCACATTGTTGAATCAATCTCCCCCTTTTTGGTAATTGATGACAACATACATTCAAAGCTTCAAATAAGGATAAGCATTAAAATATGACAACTTTGAAGGAAACATGACTGGTACAGGCTCCCCCTAAATGTGTGCAATTCCTTCTAAAGGATTGTTGCTGTGGAAAGCATAGACACACACAAGGTAGAAGGACGAGAGAAGTCATAAACATCCTGGCTATATGCATAAACATGAGTTAATGAAGAGTTTCCATGTTCAAGACCCCCTCTTGCAAAAAATATGTGCAAGAAACAAGAGATCATCATGAACAAGGATATGATGCATACACTTACCTTGAGGATCTTGAGCGTCCTAACATAGGACTACACTTGGGAAAACCAATGTTAGATAACACAAGAGTACTATGTTCTAAAGATGCAAAGAGCTTCAGAAGTACCAAGATATTGAAGACATATTGAAGATAGGATTTGATGAAAAATATGTCTCCAAGAGAAATAAGAACTGTCTCCCCTAAGGATGAATATGTAATAATTTCCTCTCCCCTGAATCATAGCATGATGGATATTGGGAGTAGGTAGGGTAAGATAAGTTCAAACCAATAAAACAATTTTATCTCTCTCCCCCTTAATATATAAGGTTTGATATATCTCCCTTTAGGTAGAGCTTCCTTTAGGAACAATATCTCCCCGATTGAAATCCCCCCCCTTCTGTGTAAGCTTCTAGGTGATATTCCTCCCTTATAAATAGGTTCATTGGATGGAAGCTTTGATATTTCTCCCCCTTTGGCATTAATTTCCAAAAATAATAGAGGGTAAGGGCTCATTGAGAGAAAGGGATCCTAGATTCTTCTCTCTTTTATAAGGGTTCCTTGAATTTGTCATTTTCCCCCCTTAGATAGTGTGTAGGGTTCATTGAATGTTCTCCCCCTTTTGCATGGATAAGAGCTCCTTGAATTATCTCCTCCTATGTTAGTGATCCTAGATGATTCTCCCTCTTATATTGTATGGGATCACTGAGGTTTTCTCCCCCAAAAGAAGTTTTCTCCCACCAGAAAAATAATGCTAAAATGGGTTTAGTCCAAGAAAATTTTCAATAAGATGTTAGGAGGCAATGAAACAAGGGATCATTGATATTCTTTCTCGCACTAAGGCAAAATCAAGAAGAAAATATCAGAAAAGCTAAGACACTTATAATATCGGAGTCACCGAAGGAAAGTGTTTCGGCAGAACCGAGAATGAGAATCTGGCCTCTGGGAGAAATCGGTTGGACCGAGTTTCCCAGATCGGTGAGACCGAGTTGCAATGAAATTCAAATCCTTACTAAAAATAGTAAAAACAATCTCATCTGCATTTTTTCGGTTAAGAATCGAAGCACTGTTTCAAGATGCCAATTCTAATAGATACCAATTTTGAAAGAAAACAAAAGTGAAATAAAAAACATAAGGTAGAAGCATTTTTTGATTTTTTTACTTTTTTTAAAGATATACATATATTTAGATGAGAGTTGAATGGTTCTAAAAGAATATGAAATGTCAATTGTGAACCAATCAATAATCTCCATCTAGATGTGGGGCGGAGAGTAGGTCACCTATATTAGAGTATTTTACTTGACGAGTCAAGCAAGGATGCTTGATCATAGGTCATACTCATCGTTAAGTGTGAAATGGGGTTACCATTTTTTGATTAAGCATTTCAGTGTCTTCATATCACTTGAGTTGCTTTACCTCATGAATTGGTGTAAAGCTTTATCAAGGATACGAGTAGTTACTTTTGAATGGTGTTGATGACGTGGCATGTAGGTGAAATTGTTGTGGATACTCAAAGTTGATGAAGATCATGTTGAGTTGGCAGCTATCCATGTCGTTTTGGTTCACTTTTCACCTACAATGGTTAGTCACGCAAGGAAGATATGATTTTGTTGTCTTCTTCATCCATCTCCGAAGAAAAGGTTGTCGATACTTAGACATGTCAAGATTGCTTTTGATGCAAGTTGATCACAATCTTGCAAAGTGTATTTCTTCCAACTAGCAACACAAGGTTTGATGCAATACAAGGGAGCATAGTTTCCAAGATATAGGATCGTCATATCAATGACATCATGGAATGGGCAATCAAGCTCGTGCCCTTGCATGCATCCGAGTGAGTGTAGCTTAGGTTTGAAGCATCAATGATGTTGAACTCACCCCTCAAATGACAGAACACTTTCTCATCAAGTGGTTTGGTAAATATATCAGCTAATTGTTTGTTAGTACGAACATGCTTGATATCTATGTCGGTGAAGGTTCGACACCTATGGGGGCCTCAACGGTCCCTTTTTTGTTGGTTTGGCGGGGAGAGGGATCGCGGCAAGAGCAGAACCAACAGTCAGGGGCCGGCAAGGTCTTTTTACCCAGGTTCGGGCCGCGTGGTGCGTAAAACCCTACTCCTGCATCCGTTTAGTTATTCGTTTTGGGTTACTGTAGGTCTGTCCCACTTTACAGCCTTTTGACTCGTCAAAAAGCCAAAAAGCTCCTAGTACTGAGCCTCGGGCCTCCTTTTATAGGCGAAGGGGTCACCACAGTGGCTCAGTGGGTGAACCGTGGGTTCACGAGTGAAACAGCGCTGACTGATAGATAAAGTGTTACTGCCTTGTTAGAGGTGCATTAAATGCTTTAACGAACTTCCTTCACCTGGTCAGGGGGGTTGGACACGTACCCACACGTGGCAACTTCGGGGTGTTGCGCTCGCATACGGGCGGATGCGTGGCTCATGCATCGGCGGTGGCGTGCTCATCGGTGGAGGCGTTCACAGGTCACGAGGGCGCCCTCGGCCCGCGCCTCTCCTCGGGCCTTCTTTTCCTTCCCAGCAGGGTTACCTTGCCGGGGATCTTTCTGTTCCTCTCAGTAGGGAGGCGATGGCCTGCCGAGGCCTTGTCAATCTTCCCGGCAAGGGTGGCTTGCCAGGGCTTAGTCCTTCTTCCTTGGTGGGAGTATCTCGTCGTGGCATCATCTATCCCCCCAGCAGGGAGCGCCTGTCGGGGTCTCTTCTTCTTTCCCAGCAAGCGAGTGCTTATCGGGCTTGTAATCAGTACTTGGTGGCTTGTGAGTCTTGCTTCCGCCCTAAGCTCCAGCGACGCGCCTTGCCGCTGCGGAAGGGCTACCGGTGTCCGCGCACTTGTCCTGGGCACTGGAGACCCAAGTCTTTAATGCACCGACAGGAGTCCCCGGGCCTCGGCTACACACGCATGCGAGGCGTTGTTGGGCCAGGCCCGAAGCGATAGGCGGACTCGCGGGTGCCGGGCTTATCGTAATCGAGTAGTTAAAGGCTTTCTTTCCCCACGTTGCGCGTTGAACGCATGAAGTGGGAGGGTGCTCCGCGCGTGCGTGATGGCCTCTTTGTTCCCTTAAAACCCTCTGTCACCTGTAGGACATGCGCAGCGGCGGTCGGGCAAAGTGGCGATCATGGCCTCAAAAGCCGCGGTTTTGGATGGGCCCGCTCCTGCATGCATTGGTGCATCAGGGCGGTTCCACGTTCCGCTCGTGACTTGAGGGCGATTGGGCGAGAGGGGCGGTGGCTTCTGGAACGAGGAAGGTGGCCTCCGAGCTTTGCCCTATAAATTAGGGTGTTTGCGCGGAGGTTTTGCCCATCCATCTCACTCTCGAAGCCTTTCGCGCCTATCGCCTTGTCTTCTCTTGTTTATTTTAGCCTTGCCGGTGGCACCCGCCCCTAACCATGGTTATGGGATGGGGCCGGCCTTCGTCAGCCGCCAGGGCGGCAAGGGGATCCCGCTTGGATCATGCCATAGCTTCAGGGCCTGCAGCCAGCGGCAGCCCCGTCGAGCGTGGCGGGAGAGGCTCGAGGGGCCGAGGACGCCGGGGTCGTGGTCGAGGGAGGCGGAGTGCTACTCCAGCATCTCGGGCTTCTCCTCGGCTTGGCGGGCACTCGGACGGGACGACGCTGGAGTTCGTCGTCGAGCTGCACGGTGTCCCGCGCGGCCATTTGCATCTCCCCCGCCCTTTCGCTAGGGCGATCGAGGCTGCCAGGCCCCCCTGTCTTGTGGTTGCGGGCGCACGGCTGCTCCCATGGAGCTTTGCAGGCGCGCTTGGAGTACCCAAAGTGCCACTCCATGTTGCTTGGGTGGGGCTGGAAAGCCTTTGCCCGCGCCCACATCCTCGACGATGGGCATATCCTCCGCTTTAAGCTAGCGGTGGAAAATATCATATCCATCAAGTTTTACGGGCGCACTAGTGTGCGTCTCGGCTGCTGCGAAGAGGGCTCGAGCTGCGCCGAGTGTCCCCCCTCGAGCGATAGCGACGAGGGGGACAGCGGCAGCAGTGGCGCTCTTGGCAGGTCGAGATCCTGGGGGGTCAAGTCGGAGTACGACTCCCCGAGCTCCGACTGACTCGTGGCCCTACCGCTGAGGCCCGCTCACGCCCTTCCCTCGCCTAGCGGGGGTATCTTGCCGGAGCTGGCGTCACTGCCTCGTGTTCGAGGAGGAGGAGCCTCCGCAAGTTCCGACTTCTCCATGCCCTCTACTTAGGCAACCTCACCGGAGCGGCTGCTGGCCCCACGGCTCCAGGAGGAGGCGCGCTCGCGGAATCCGGATCCTTCGCCCCTTCCTGTGCCCTGCCCCCTTGGTATCAAGCCAGAGGGGGCCAGGTGGCGCTTGTTGGGGCTGGTCCCGTTCTCGCCAGGACAGTGCTGGTCCTGGGGAGCCAACCCTGGCCGCACCGCGGGCTCCGCCTTTTTGTCTTCTTGAACTTCACTCCTCCGCATAGGTCGTTCCTCGTCAAAAGACAGAGTCTTTAGGTTAGGACAACAATGCTTTGTAAGTGGTATCAAATGTATCCAGACAAATGAATGAATAGATGCATCCTTTATTCGACTCTCATTTTGTATGATTCTTCCTTTGCACTTTCCGGATGCTTGCCGGCTTGACTTATCCTGCTGCGAGTACTTAGAGGAGCGGATCCTCAGAAAACTCAACAAAGGTGGTCGTCACTGATACGTCTCAAACGTATCTATAATTTTTGATGTTTTCACGCTATTATCTTGCCTTCTTTGTATGTTTTATGTACCTTTTTATATCTTTTTGGGACTAACTTATTAATTCAGTTCCAAGTGCCAGTTCCTGTTTTTCCGTGTTTTTGACTCTTTTAAGATCTGATTTTGGAACGGAGTCCAAACGGGAGAAAAACCCCGAAATGATTTTTTCCCGAACGGAAGAAGTCCAGGGGGATTTAGGGCCAAGCCCGGTGGGATCCAGGGAGCCCACAAGCCCCCACTCCGCCACTAGGGGGGTGGCGGCGGTGGGCAGGCTTGTGGCCTCCCTGGCCGCCCCCTCACCTAGGTCTTTGGCCTATAAATTCCCAAAGATTCCGCAAAAAATCAGGGGAGCCTCGAAAATACTTTTCCGCCGCCTCAAGCTTCCGTTTCTGCGAGATCTCATCTGGAGACCCTTCCCGGCGCCCTGCCGGAGGGGACTTTGGAGGTGGAGGGCTTCTTCATCATCATCATCGCCCCTCCAATGACTCGTGAGTAGTTCACTTTAGACCTATGGGTCCGTAGTTAGTACCTAGATGGCTTCTTCTCTCTCTTGGATCTTCAATACAAAGTTCTCCATGATCTTAATGAAGATCTATCCGATGTAATCTTCTTTGGCGGTGTGTTTGTCGAGATCCGATGAATTGCGGACTTGTGATCAGATTATCTATGATATATATTTGAGTCTTTGCTGATTTCTTATATGCATGATTTGATATCCTTGTAAGTCTCTCTGAGTCTTGGGTTTTGTTTGGCCAACTAGATCTATGATTCTTGCAATGGGAGAAGTGCTTGGTTTTGGGTTCTGCCATGTGGTGACCTTTCCCAGTGACAGTAGGGGCAGGAAGGCACACATCAAGCAGTTGCCATCAAGGGTAAAAAGATGGGGTTTTTATCATTGGTTTGAGATTATCCCTCTACATCATGTCATCTTGCTTAAGGCGTTACTCTGTTCTTATGGACTTAATACACTAGATGCATGCTGGATAGCGGTCGACGTGTGGAGTAAGAGTAGTAGATGCAGACAGTATCGGTCTACTTGTTTCGGACGTGATGCCTATAGAAATAATCATTGCATAGATATCGTCACGACTCTGCACAGTTCTATCAATTGCTCGACAGTAATTTTTTCACCCACCGTCTACTTGCTTTCACGAGAGAAGCCACTAGTAAACACTACGGCCCCCGGGTCTATTCACATCCATCGTTTACAACTCCGCTTTTACTTTGCTTTGTTACATTGTTGCTTTCAGTTCTCACTTGGCAAACAATCTATAAGGGATTGACAACCCCTTCATAGCGTTGGGTGCAAGCTTTTGTGTTTGTGCAGGATCTTGAGATACTCTTCCGCCGGATTGATACCTTGGTTCTCAAACTGAGGGAAATACTTACCGTCACTGTGCTACATCACCCTTTCCGCTTCGAGGGAACACCAACGCAAAGCTCCAAGGCCACGGAGGGAAATCCTTGGCATACTTGCCTAGGAAGTCCCTTAAAGCGTAGCCACAACAGAAAGATCAAGCCAAGTATTCTCCCGTCGACGTGCCTATCTTTGGCGCCGTTGGAAGGTCTTTTGTGTAGTAGCAGAAGTATTTCTGGCACCATTGCCAGGGATACATAGCAAACATCAGAAGTATTTCTGGCGCCGTTGCCGGGGAGTAGAAATCAAGATCTATCCAAGTAGGTCTCACAAACTCTTCTCTTGCATTTACTTTTGTTGCCAGTTGCCTCTCGTTTTCCTCTCCCCCACTTCACATTTGCCGTTTTCATTCGCCTTTCTCCTTCGCCGTTTTCTCTTGCCCTTGTTGTTTTCCTTTGCCGGTTGCTTGATTGCTTATGTGCTTGTTTGTTTGTTGAAGACATCATGTCTGAAAACACCAAACTTTGCGACTTCTCGAGCACTAATAATAATTATTTTATTAGTACTCTGATTGCTCCCGCCACTAGTGGGGAATCGTATGAAATCAATGCAGCTTTGCTGAATCTTGTTATGAAAGAGCAATTCTTTGGCCTTCCTAGTGAAGATGTCGCATCCCATCTCAATACCTTCATTGAGCTTTGTGATATGCAAAAGAAAAGAGATGTGTATAATGACGTGATTAAGTTGAAACCTTTTCCTTTCTCGTTGCGAGATCGCGCAAAAACTTGGTTTTCTTCTTTGCCTAAAAATAGTATCGATTCTTGGGATAGGTGCAAAGATGCTTACATATCCAAGTATTTTCCGCCGGCTAAGATCATCTCCTTACGTAACAATATCATGAAATTCAAGCAACTTGATCATGAACACGTTGCACAATCTTGGGAGAGGATGAAGCTTATGATTAGAAGTTGTCCCGCTCATGGCTTGAGTTTGTGGATGATTATACAAATCTTTTACGCTGGCTTGAATTTTGCTTCTCGCAATATCTTGGACTCCGCCTCAGGTTTAACGTTCATGGAAATCATGTTAGGAGAGGCTACAAAACTCGCAGACAATATCATGACCAACTACTCTCAGTGGCACACTGAATGGTCGCCTGCTAGCAAAAAGGTGCACGCTATAGAGGAGATTAACTCGCTTAGTGCTAAGATGGACGAGTTGATGAATTTGGTTGCTAGTAGAAATGCTACCGTAGACCCTAATGACATACCACTATCTTCTTTGATTGAGAGTAGCAACGCTAGTTTGGACGTGAATTTTGTTGGTAGGAACAATTTTGGCAACAACAATGCTTTTAGAGGAAACTATGTTCCTAGGCCTTTTCCTAGTAACTCCTCTAACAATTATGGCAATTCCTACGACAACAATTATGGAAATCATAACAAATTACCCTCTGATCTAGAGAGTAATATCAAAGAGTTCATCAACTCTCAAAAGATTTTCAATGCGTCCAGAGAGGAAAAACTACTCAAAATAGACGATTTGGCTAAGAGCGTTGATAGGATGTCTTGTGATATTGATGCTTTGAAAGTTAGATGGGCTCCTCCCAAGATCAACTTGGATGAAACTTTGAAAGCTATGCATATCTCCATCAATGAGAGCAAAGAAAGAACCGCCCAAATTCGCGCTAGACATGAATGGTTTAAAAGGGTGCGTTCTAGTGATGCAAATCACGAAGATATGAAAGTTCTTGGTGTGTCTCCTCTTGAATCTTTGTTTTCGCGTGTCAAACGTACTTATGGAGGGGCTGGATATGAATCCACTTTGGTTGAAAAACGCCCCAATGATTCGGATTCCACCCATCTTGATGATAAAGGTGTGAAGAGTGGAGTAGAAGAAGTCAAAATTTTGGATAGTAATGAAACCCCCACTTTGGATTTCAAGGAATTCAATTATGATAATTGTTCCTTGTTTGAATGCATTTCTTTGATGCAATCCATTGCAAACTCTGCACATGCTTATAGTGAAAGCAAAGCCTTTACCGCGCATATCGTAGATGCTATGATGAAATATCTTGAAGAGAATCTCGAACTAAAAGTCTCGATACCTCGAAAAATTCATGATGAGTGGGAACCTACTATCAAAATCAAGATCAAAAACTGTGAGTGCAATGCTTTGTGTGATTTGGGTGCTAGTGTTTCCGCGATTCCAAAGTCTTTATGTGATATTCTTGGTTTTCATGAGATTGAAGAGTGTTCTCTTAATTTGCATCTTGTGGATTCTACCGTCAAGAAGCCCATGGGGAGGACCGATGATGTTCTTATTGTTGCAGATAAGAACTATGTACCTGTGGATTTCATTGTACTTGAGATAGATTGCAATCCTTCATGTCCCATTATTCTTGGTAGACCTTTCCTAAGGACTATTGGTGCTATCATCGATATGAAGGAAGGGAATATTAGATTTCAATTTCCCTTAAAGAAGGGCATGGAGCACCTTCCTAGAAAGCAAATAAGATTGCCTTATGAATCTATGATGAGGGCTACCTATGGTTTGAGCACCAACGATGACTATACGTGATTCCATCACTTTCGCCTAGCTAAGGGCGTT